>NC_064639.1:168939494-169027732 GCF_023864345.2 Schistocerca serialis cubense
GCTCGACTGCCGCTCGCTGCCGCTCGGGTCGTGGTCCATATGACAGCGCAAGCACGACAAACGTCTGCGGGACGAGACGAGACGAGACGACTAAGGAATAAATTCGTGATTACAAATCAAATTTGGAACTTTACACAAATATAGGCGGTGACGTATTTCAGAAATCAACTGCCGATTCGTACTGTTTTGTCGTTTTCAAAGTCTTCTTGGCAAACTTGGTTAGCACATTCTCCCTCAAACTGAGTTAATTACTGCATTTTCGTACCCTTACAGTAGTTTAAAAGGCTTAAGGAAGCATCTTTGTCACAACAGAAAGGTAGTTTGAAAATTGGGCTGGCAGGGCTAGCGACATAATAACAAAACAAAAAAAGGAAAGGAGCCAACAGCACCTTTTCTTTTAAGTTTTTTAATTACTGCATTTTCTTACCACTACAGTAGTTTAAAAGGGTTAAGGAAGCATCTTTGTCACAACAGAAAGGTAGTTTGAAAATTGGGCTGGCAGGGGTAGCGACATAATAACAAAACCAAAAAGAAAGGAAAGGAGCCAACAGCACCTTTTCTTTTAAGTTTCTTAATTACTGCATTTTCTTACCACTACAGTAGTTTAAAAGGGTTAAGGAAGCATCTTTGTCACAACAGAAAGGTAGTTTGAAAATTGGGCTGGCAGGGGTAGCGACATAATAACAAAACCAAAAAGAAAGGAAAGGAGCCAACGGCACCCGGGTTTCCCAGGCGGTCACCCATCCAAGTACTAACCGGGCCCAATGATGCTTAACTTCGGGGATCGGACGAGAACCGGTGTATTCATCATGGTATGGCCGTTGGCACTCGTGCAATGTAGGAGCACGGCAGAATTCGCGTTCGGCTTCTCTCCCAACACACAAAATGTTAGTTTTCCGCCGCATTTGACGAAAGCACTTCCTTCTGCAACAGCCAGTTCCTCGAGGACGGCGCGGGGGGCGCGCCCGGCGTCCCAGCAGACCGACGGCCGAATTAGCGGGCGCACCGCCGCGTGTGTGAGACGCACTGTTGCCCGTTGCACCTCCTGTCATTCGTTGGGCGCGTGCAGCCTTCGACACTAGCGGGGGGCGCATCGTGTCCCTGGTGTCCAGCGGAGGGCCTGTGCGGGGTGTGGCAGTGTCGTGCTGGAGGGTCCCACTGGTAGCGATGTGGGCTTCCTCGCCTCACACCAGGTGTCTGCGTAGTTTGCAGTGCATTCGCGCCATTCCTATCCCTGTCCCCGTCCCGACTTGTCCCGACTTTGCTCGACTGCCGCTCGCTGCCGCTCGGGTCGTGGTCCATATGACAGCGCAAGCACGACAAACGTCTGCGGGACGAGACGAGACGAGACGACTAAGGAATAAATTCGTGATTACAAATCAAATTTGGAACTTTACACAAATATAGGCGGTGACGTATTTCAGAAATCAACTGCCGATTCGTACTGTTTTGTCGTTTTTCAAAGTCTTCTTGGCAAACTTGGTTAGCACATTCTCCCTCAAACTGAGTTAATTACTGCATTTTCGTACCCTTACAGTAGTTTAAAAGGCTTAAGGAAGCATCTTTGTCACAACAGAAAGGTAGTTTGAAAATTGGGCTGGCAGGGCTAGCGACATAATAACAAAACAAAAAAAGGAAAGGAGCCAACAGCACCTTTTCTTTTAAGTTTTTTAATTACTGCATTTTCTTACCACTACAGTAGTTTAAAAGGGTTAAGGAAGCATCTTTGTCACAACAGAAAGGTAGTTTGAAAATTGGGCTGGCAGGGGTAGCGACATAATAACAAAACCAAAAAGAAAGGAAAGGAGCCAACAGCACCTTTTCTTTTAAGTTTCTTAATTACTGCATTTTCTTACCACTACAGTAGTTTAAAAGGGTTAAGGAAGCATCTTTGTCACAACAGAAAGGTAGTTTGAAAATTGGGCTGGCAGGGGTAGCGACATAATAACAAAACCAAAAAGAAAGGAAAGGAGCCAACGGCACCGGGTTTCCCAGGCGGTCACCCATCCAAGTACTAACCGGGCCCAATGATGCTTAACTTCGGGGATCGGACGAGAACCGGTGTATTCATCATGGTATGGCCGTTGGCACTCGTGCAATGTAGGAGCACGGCAGAATTCGCGTTCGGCTTCTCTCCCAACACACAAAATGTTAGTTTTCCGCCGCATTTGACGAAAGCACTTCCTTCTGCAACAGCCAGTTCCTCGAGGACGGCGCGGGGGGCGCGCCCGGCGTCCCAGCAGACCGACGGCCGAATTAGCGGGCGCACCGCCGCGTGTGTGAGACGCACTGTTGCCCGTTGCACCTCCTGTCATTCGTTGGGCGCGTGCAGCCTTCGACACTAGCGGGGGGCGCATCGTGTCCCTGGTGTCCAGCGGAGGGCCTGTGCGGGGTGTGGCAGTGTCGTGCTGGAGGGTCCCACTGGTAGCGATGTGGGCTTCCTCGCCTCACACCAGGTGTCTGCGTAGTTTGCAGTGCATTCGCGCCATTCCTATCCCTGTCCCCGTCCCGACTTGTCCCGACTTTGCTCGACTGCCGCTCGCTGCCGCTCGGGTCGTGGTCCATATGACAGCGCAAGCACGACAAACGTCTGCGGGACGAGACGAGACGAGACGACTAAGGAATAAATTCGTGATTACAAATCAAATTTGGAACTTTACACAAATATAGGCGGTGACGTATTTCAGAAATCAACTGCCGATTCGTACTGTTTTGTCGTTTTCAAAGTCTTCTTGGCAAACTTGGTTAGCACATTCTCCCTCAAACTGAGTTAATTACTGCATTTTCGTACCCTTACAGTAGTTTAAAAGGCTTAAGGAAGCATCTTTGTCACAACAGAAAGGTAGTTTGAAAATTGGGCTGGCAGGGCTAGCGACATAATAACAAAACAAAAAAAGGAAAGGAGCCAACAGCACCTTTTCTTTTAAGTTTTTTAATTACTGCATTTTCTTACCACTACAGTAGTTTAAAAGGGTTAAGGAAGCATCTTTGTCACAACAGAAAGGTAGTTTGAAAATTGGGCTGGCAGGGGTAGCGACATAATAACAAAACCAAAAAGAAAGGAAAGGAGCCAACAGCACCTTTTCTTTTAAGTTTCTTAATTACTGCATTTTCTTACCACTACAGTAGTTTAAAAGGGTTAAGGAAGCATCTTTGTCACAACAGAAAGGTAGTTTGAAAATTGGGCTGGCAGGGGTAGCGACATAATAACAAAACCAAAAAGAAAGGAAAGGAGCCAACGGCACCCGGGTTTCCCAGGCGGTCACCCATCCAAGTACTAACCCGGGCCCAATGATGCTTAACTTCGGGGATCGGACGAGAACCGGTGTATTCATCATGGTATGGCCGTTGGCACTCGTGCAATGTAGGAGCACGGCAGAATTCGCGTTCGGCTTCTCTCCCAACACACAAAATGTTAGTTTTCCGCCGCATTTGACGAAAGCACTTCCTTCTGCAACAGCCAGTTCCTCGAGGACGGCGCGGGGGGCGCGCCCGGCGTCCCAGCAGACCGACGGCCGAATTAGCGGGCGCACCGCCGCGTGTGTGAGACGCACTGTTGCCCGTTGCACCTCCTGTCATTCGTTGGGCGCGTGCAGCCTTCGACACTAGCGGGGGGCGCATCGTGTCCCTGGTGTCCAGCGGAGGGCCTGTGCGGGGTGTGGCAGTGTCGTGCTGGAGGGTCCCACTGGTAGCGATGTGGGCTTCCTCGCCTCACACCAGGTGTCTGCGTAGTTTGCAGTGCATTCGCGCCATTCCTATCCCTGTCCCCGTCCCGACTTGTCCCGACTTTGCTCGACTGCCGCTCGCTGCCGCTCGGGTCGTGGTCCATATGACAGCGCAAGCACGACAAACGTCTGCGGGACGAGACGAGACGAGACGACTAAGGAATAAATTCGTGATTACAAATCAAATTTGGAACTTTACACAAATATAGGCGGTGACGTATTTCAGAAATCAACTGCCGATTCGTACTGTTTTGTCGTTTTCAAAGTCTTCTTGGCAAACTTGGTTAGCACATTCTCCCTCAAACTGAGTTAATTACTGCATTTTCGTACCCTTACAGTAGTTTAAAAGGCTTAAGGAAGCATCTTTGTCACAACAGAAAGGTAGTTTGAAAATTGGGCTGGCAGGGCTAGCGACATAATAACAAAACAAAAAAAGGAAAGGAGCCAACAGCACCTTTTCTTTTAAGTTTTTTAATTACTGCATTTTCTTACCACTACAGTAGTTTAAAAGGGTTAAGGAAGCATCTTTGTCACAACAGAAAGGTAGTTTGAAAATTGGGCTGGCAGGGGTAGCGACATAATAACAAAACCAAAAAGAAAGGAAAGGAGCCAACAGCACCTTTTCTTTAAGTTTCTTAATTACTGCATTTTCTTACCACTACAGTAGTTTAAAAGGGTTAAGGAAGCATCTTTGTCACAACAGAAAGGTAGTTTGAAAATTGGGCTGGCAGGGGTAGCGACATAATAACAAAACCAAAAAGAAAGGAAAGGAGCCAACGGCACCCGGGTTTCCCAGGCGGTCACCCATCCAAGTACTAACCGGGCCCAATGATGCTTAACTTCGGGGATCGGACGAGAACCGGTGTATTCATCATGGTATGGCCGTTGGCACTCGTGCAATGTAGGAGCACGGCAGAATTCGCGTTCGGCTTCTCTCCCAACACACAAAATGTTAGTTTTCCGCCGCATTTGACGAAAGCACTTCCTTCTGCAACAGCCAGTTCCTCGAGGACGGCGCGGGGGGCGCGCCCGGCGTCCCAGCAGACCGACGGCCGAATTAGCGGGCGCACCGCCGCGTGTGTGAGACGCACTGTTGCCCGTTGCACCTCCTGTCATTCGTTGGGCGCGTGCAGCCTTCGACACTAGCGGGGGGCGCATCGTGTCCCTGGTGTCCAGCGGAGGGCCTGTGCGGGGTGTGGCAGTGTCGTGCTGGAGGGTCCCACTGGTAGCGATGTGGGCTTCCTCGCCTCACACCAGGTGTCTGCGTAGTTTGCAGTGCATTCGCGCCATTCCTATCCCTGTCCCCGTCCCGACTTGTCCCGACTTTGCTCGACTGCCGCTCGCTGCCGCTCGGGTCGTGGTCCATATGACAGCGCAAGCACGACAAACGTCTGCGGGACGAGACGAGACGAGACGACTAAGGAATAAATTCGTGATTACAAATCAAATTTGGAACTTTACACAAATATAGGCGGTGACGTATTTCAGAAATCAACTGCCGATTCGTACTGTTTTGTCGTTTTCAAAGTCTTCTTGGCAAACTTGGTTAGCACATTCTCCCTCAAACTGAGTTAATTACTGCATTTTCGTACCCTTACAGTAGTTTAAAAGGCTTAAGGAAGCATCTTTGTCACAACAGAAAGGTAGTTTGAAAATTGGGCTGGCAGGGCTAGCGACATAATAACAAAACAAAAAAAGGAAAGGAGCCAACAGCACCTTTTCTTTTAAGTTTTTTAATTACTGCATTTTCTTACCACTACAGTAGTTTAAAAGGGTTAAGGAAGCATCTTTGTCACAACAGAAAGGTAGTTTGAAAATTGGGCTGGCAGGGGTAGCGACATAATAACAAAACCAAAAAGAAAGGAAAGGAGCCAACAGCACCTTTTCTTTTAAGTTTCTTAATTACTGCATTTTCTTACCACTACAGTAGTTTAAAAGGGTTAAGGAAGCATCTTTGTCACAACAGAAAGGTAGTTTGAAAATTGGGCTGGCAGGGGTAGCGACATAATAACAAAACCAAAAAGAAAGGAAAGGAGCCAACGGCACCCGGGTTTCCCAGGCGGTCACCCATCCAAGTACTAACCGGGCCCAATGATGCTTAACTTCGGGGATCGGACGAGAACCGGTGTATTCATCATGGTATGGCCGTTGGCACTCGTGCAATGTAGGAGCACGGCAGAATTCGCGTTCGGCTTCTCTCCCAACACACAAAATGTTAGTTTTCCGCCGCATTTGACGAAAGCACTTCCTTCTGCAACAGCCAGTTCCTCGAGGACGGCGCGGGGGGCGCGCCCGGCGTCCCAGCAGACCGACGGCCGAATTAGCGGGCGCACCGCCGCGTGTGTGAGACGCACTGTTGCCCGTTGCACCTCCTGTCATTCGTTGGGCGCGTGCAGCCTTCGACACTAGCGGGGGGCGCATCGTGTCCCTGGTGTCCAGCGGAGGGCCTGTGCGGGGTGTGGCAGTGTCGTGCTGGAGGGTCCCACTGGTAGCGATGTGGGCTTCCTCGCCTCACACCAGGTGTCTGCGTAGTTTGCAGTGCATTCGCGCCATTCCTATCCCTGTCCCCGTCCCGACTTGTCCCGACTTTGCTCGACTGCCGCTCGCTGCCGCTCGGGTCGTGGTCCATATGACAGCGCAAGCACGACAAACGTCTGCGGGACGAGACGAGACGAGACGACTAAGGAATAAATTCGTGATTACAAATCAAATTTGGAACTTTACACAAATATAGGCGGTGACGTATTTCAGAAATCAACTGCCGATTCGTACTGTTTTGTCGTTTTCAAAGTCTTCTTGGCAAACTTGGTTAGCACATTCTCCCTCAAACTGAGTTAATTACTGCATTTTCGTACCCTTACAGTAGTTTAAAAGGCTTAAGGAAGCATCTTTGTCACAACAGAAAGGTAGTTTGAAAATTGGGCTGGCAGGGCTAGCGACATAATAACAAAACAAAAAAAGGAAAGGAGCCAACAGCACCTTTTCTTTTAAGTTTTTTAATTACTGCATTTTCTTACCACTACAGTAGTTTAAAAGGGTTAAGGAAGCATCTTTGTCACAACAGAAAGGTAGTTTGAAAATTGGGCTGGCAGGGGTAGCGACATAATAACAAAACCAAAAAGAAAGGAAAGGAGCCAACAGCACCTTTTCTTTTAAGTTTCTTAATTACTGCATTTTCTTACCACTACAGTAGTTTAAAAGGGTTAAGGAAGCATCTTTGTCACAACAGAAAGGTAGTTTGAAAATTGGGCTGGCAGGGGTAGCGACATAATAACAAAACCAAAAAGAAAGGAAAGGAGCCAACGGCACCCGGGTTTCCCAGGCGGTCACCCATCCAAGTACTAACCGGGCCCAATGATGCTTAACTTCGGGGATCGGACGAGAACCGGTGTATTCATCATGGTATGGCCGTTGGCACTCGTGCAATGTAGGAGCACGGCAGAATTCGCGTTCGGCTTCTCTCCCAACACACAAAATGTTAGTTTTCCGCCGCATTTGACGAAAGCACTTCCTTCTGCAACAGCCAGTTCCTCGAGGACGGCGCGGGGGGCGCGCCCGGCGTCCCAGCAGACCGACGGCCGAATTAGCGGGCGCACCGCCGCGTGTGTGAGACGCACTGTTGCCCGTTGCACCTCCTGTCATTCGTTGGGCGCGTGCAGCCTTCGACACTAGCGGGGGGCGCATCGTGTCCCTGGTGTCCAGCGGAGGGCCTGTGCGGGGTGTGGCAGTGTCGTGCTGGAGGGTCCCACTGGTAGCGATGTGGGCTTCCTCGCCTCACACCAGGTGTCTGCGTAGTTTGCAGTGCATTCGCGCCATTCCTATCCCTGTCCCCGTCCCGACTTGTCCCGACTTTGCTCGACTGCCGCTCGCTGCCGCTCGGGTCGTGGTCCATATGACAGCGCAAGCACGACAAACGTCTGCGGGACGAGACGAGACGAGACGACTAAGGAATAAATTCGTGATTACAAATCAAATTTGGAACTTTACACAAATATAGGCGGTGACGTATTTCAGAAATCAACTGCCGATTCGTACTGTTTTGTCGTTTTCAAAGTCTTCTTGGCAAACTTGGTTAGCACATTCTCCCTCAAACTGAGTTAATTACTGCATTTTCGTACCCTTACAGTAGTTTAAAAGGCTTAAGGAAGCATCTTTGTCACAACAGAAAGGTAGTTTGAAAATTGGGCTGGCAGGGCTAGCGACATAATAACAAAACAAAAAAAGGAAAGGAGCCAACAGCACCTTTTCTTTTAAGTTTTTTAATTACTGCATTTTCTTACCACTACAGTAGTTTAAAAGGGTTAAGGAAGCATCTTTGTCACAACAGAAAGGTAGTTTGAAAATTGGGCTGGCAGGGGTAGCGACATAATAACAAAACCAAAAAGAAAGGAAAGGAGCCAACAGCACCTTTTCTTTTAAGTTTCTTAATTACTGCATTTTCTTACCACTACAGTAGTTTAAAAGGGTTAAGGAAGCATCTTTGTCACAACAGAAAGGTAGTTTGAAAATTGGGCTGGCAGGGGTAGCGACATAATAACAAAACCAAAAAGAAAGGAAAGGAGCCAACGGCACCCGGGTTTCCCAGGCGGTCACCCATCCAAGTACTAACCGGGCCCAATGATGCTTAACTTCGGGGATCGGACGAGAACCGGTGTATTCATCATGGTATGGCCGTTGGCACTCGTGCAATGTAGGAGCACGGCGGAATTCGCGTTCGGCTTCTCTCCCAACACACAAAATGTTAGTTTTCCGCCGCATTTGACGAAAGCACTTCCTTCTGCAACAGCCAGTTCCTCGCGGACGGCGCGGGGGGCGCGCCCGGCGTCCCAGCAGACCGACGGCCGAATTAGCGGGCGCACCGCCGCGTGTGTGAGACGCACTGTTGCTCGTTGCACCTCCTGTCATTCGTTGGGCGCGTGCAGCCTTCGACACACGCGGAGGACGCATCTTGTCCCTGGTGTCCAGCGGAGGGCCTGTGCGGGGTGTGGCAGTGTCGTGCTGGAGGGCGCCACTGGTAGCGATGTGGGCTTCCTCGCCTCACACCAGGTGTCTGCGTAGTTTGCAGTGCATTCGCGCCATTCCTATCCCTGTCCCCGTCCCGACTTGTCCCGACTTTGCTCGACTGCCGCTCGCTGCCGCTCGGGTCGTGGTCCATATGACAGCGCAAGCACGACAAACGTCTGCGGGACGAGACGAGACGAGACGACTAAGGAATAAATTCGTGATTACAAATCAAATTTGGAACTTTACACAAATATAGGCGGTGACGTATTTCAGAAATCAACTGCCGATTCGTACTGTTTTGTCGTTTTCAAAGTCTTCTTGGCAAACTTGGTTAGCACATTCTCCCTCAAACTGAGTTAATTACTGCATTTTCGTACCCTTACAGTAGTTTAAAAGGCTTAAGGAAGCATCTTTGTCACAACAGAAAGGTAGTTTGAAAATTGGGCTGGCAGGGCTAGCGACATAATAACAAAACAAAAAAAGGAAAGGAGCCAACAGCACCTTTTCTTTTAAGTTTTTTAATTACTGCATTTTCTTACCACTACAGTAGTTTAAAAGGGTTAAGGAAGCATCTTTGTCACAACAGAAAGGTAGTTTGAAAATTGGGCTGGCAGGGGTAGCGACATAATAACAAAACCAAAAAGAAAGGAAAGGAGCCAACAGCACCTTTTCTTTTAAGTTTCTTAATTACTGCATTTTCTTACCACTACAGTAGTTTAAAAGGGTTAAGGAAGCATCTTTGTCACAACAGAAAGGTAGTTTGAAAATTGGGCTGGCAGGGGTAGCGACATAATAACAAAACCAAAAAGAAAGGAAAGGAGCCAACGGCACCCGGGTTTCCCAGGCGGTCACCCATCCAAGTACTAACCGGGCCCAATGATGCTTAACTTCGGGGATCGGACGAGAACCGGTGTATTCATCATGGTATGGCCGTTGGCACTCGTGCAATGTAGGAGCACGGCAGAATTCGCGTTCGGCTTCTCTCCCAACACACAAAATGTTAGTTTTCCGCCGCATTTGACGAAAGCACTTCCTTCTGCAACAGCCAGTTCCTCGAGGACGGCGCGGGGGGCGCGCCCGGCGTCCCAGCAGACCGACGGCCGAATTAGCGGGCGCACCGCCGCGTGTGTGAGACGCACTGTTGCCCGTTGCACCTCCTGTCATTCGTTGGGCGCGTGCAGCCTTCGACACTAGCGGGGGGCGCATCGTGTCCCTGGTGTCCAGCGGAGGGCCTGTGCGGGGTGTGGCAGTGTCGTGCTGGAGGGTCCCACTGGTAGCGATGTGGGCTTCCTCGCCTCACACCAGGTGTCTGCGTAGTTTGCAGTGCATTCGCGCCATTCCTATCCCTGTCCCCGTCCCGACTTGTCCCGACTTTGCTCGACTGCCGCTCGCTGCCGCTCGGGTCGTGGTCCATATGACAGCGCAAGCACGACAAACGTCTGCGGGACGAGACGAGACGAGACGACTAAGGAATAAATTCGTGATTACAAATCAAATTTGGAACTTTACACAAATATAGGCGGTGACGTATTTCAGAAATCAACTGCCGATTCGTACTGTTTTGTCGTTTTCAAAGTCTTCTTGGCAAACTTGGTTAGCACATTCTCCCTCAAACTGAGTTAATTACTGCATTTTCGTACCCTTACAGTAGTTTAAAAGGCTTAAGGAAGCATCTTTGTCACAACAGAAAGGTAGTTTGAAAATTGGGCTGGCAGGGCTAGCGACATAATAACAAAACAAAAAAAGGAAAGGAGCCAACAGCACCTTTTCTTTTAAGTTTTTTAATTACTGCATTTTCTTACCACTACAGTAGTTTAAAAGGGTTAAGGAAGCATCTTTGTCACAACAGAAAGGTAGTTTGAAAATTGGGCTGGCAGGGGTAGCGACATAATAACAAAACCAAAAAGAAAGGAAAGGAGCCAACAGCACCTTTTCTTTTAAGTTTCTTAATTACTGCATTTTCTTACCACTACAGTAGTTTAAAAGGGTTAAGGAAGCATCTTTGTCACAACAGAAAGGTAGTTTGAAAATTGGGCTGGCAGGGGTAGCGACATAATAACAAAACCAAAAAGAAAGGAAAGGAGCCAACGGCACCCGGGTTTCCCAGGCGGTCACCCATCCAAGTACTAACCGGGCCCAATGATGCTTAACTTCGGGGATCGGACGAGAACCGGTGTATTCATCATGGTATGGCCGTTGGCACTCGTGCAATGTAGGAGCACGGCGGAATTCGCGTTCGGCTTCTCTCCCAACACACAAAATGTTAGTTTTCCGCCGCATTTGACGAAAGCACTTCCTTCTGCAACAGCCAGTTCCTCGCGGACGGCGCGGGGGGCGCGCCCGGCGTCCCAGCAGACCGACGGCCGAATTAGCGGGCGCACCGCCGCGTGTGTGAGACGCACTGTTGCTCGTTGCACCTCCTGTCATTCGTTGGGCGCGTGCAGCCTTCGACACACGCGGAGGACGCATCTTGTCCCTGGTGTCCAGCGGAGGGCCTGTGCGGGGTGTGGCAGTGTCGTGCTGGAGGGCGCCACTGGTAGCGATGTGGGCTTCCTCGCCTCACACCAGGTGTCTGCGTAGTTTGCAGTGCATTCGCGCCATTCCTATCCCTGTCCCCGTCCCGACTTGTCCCGACTTTGCTCGACTGCCGCTCGCTGCCGCTCGGGTCGTGGTCCATATGACAGCGCAAGCACGACAAACGTCTGCGGGACGAGACGAGACGAGACGACTAAGGAATAAATTCGTGATTACAAATCAAATTTGGAACTTTACACAAATATAGGCGGTGACGTATTTCAGAAATCAACTGCCGATTCGTACTGTTTTGTCGTTTTCAAAGTCTTCTTGGCAAACTTGGTTAGCACATTCTCCCTCAAACTGAGTTAATTACTGCATTTTCGTACCCTTACAGTAGTTTAAAAGGCTTAAGGAAGCATCTTTGTCACAACAGAAAGGTAGTTTGAAAATTGGGCTGGCAGGGCTAGCGACATAATAACAAAACAAAAAAAGGAAAGGAGCCAACAGCACCTTTTCTTTTAAGTTTTTTAATTACTGCATTTTCTTACCACTACAGTAGTTTAAAAGGGTTAAGGAAGCATCTTTGTCACAACAGAAAGGTAGTTTGAAAATTGGGCTGGCAGGGGTAGCGACATAATAACAAAACCAAAAAGAAAGGAAAGGAGCCAACAGCACCTTTTCTTTTAAGTTTCTTAATTACTGCATTTTCTTACCACTACAGTAGTTTAAAAGGGTTAAGGAAGCATCTTTGTCACAACAGAAAGGTAGTTTGAAAATTGGGCTGGCAGGGGTAGCGACATAATAACAAAACCAAAAAGAAAGGAAAGGAGCCAACGGCACCCGGGTTTCCCAGGCGGTCACCCATCCAAGTACTAACCGGGCCCAATGATGCTTAACTTCGGGGATCGGACGAGAACCGGTGTATTCATCATGGTATGGCCGTTGGCACTCGTGCAATGTAGGAGCACGGCAGAATTCGCGTTCGGCTTCTCTCCCAACACACAAAATGTTAGTTTTCCGCCGCATTTGACGAAAGCACTTCCTTCTGCAACAGCCAGTTCCTCGAGGACGGCGCGGGGGGCGCGCCCGGCGTCCCAGCAGACCGACGGCCGAATTAGCGGGCGCACCGCCGCGTGTGTGAGACGCACTGTTGCCCGTTGCACCTCCTGTCATTCGTTGGGCGCGTGCAGCCTTCGACACTAGCGGGGGGCGCATCGTGTCCCTGGTGTCCAGCGGAGGGCCTGTGCGGGGTGTGGCAGTGTCGTGCTGGAGGGTCCCACTGGTAGCGATGTGGGCTTCCTCGCCTCACACCAGGTGTCTGCGTAGTTTGCAGTGCATTCGCGCCATTCCTATCCCTGTCCCCGTCCCGACTTGTCCCGACTTTGCTCGACTGCCGCTCGCTGCCGCTCGGGTCGTGGTCCATATGACAGCGCAAGCACGACAAACGTCTGCGGGACGAGACGAGACGAGACGACTAAGGAATAAATTCGTGATTACAAATCAAATTTGGAACTTTACACAAATATAGGCGGTGACGTATTTCAGAAATCAACTGCCGATTCGTACTGTTTTGTCGTTTTCAAAGTCTTCTTGGCAAACTTGGTTAGCACATTCTCCCTCAAACTGAGTTAATTACTGCATTTTCGTACCCTTACAGTAGTTTAAAAGGCTTAAGGAAGCATCTTTGTCACAACAGAAAGGTAGTTTGAAAATTGGGCTGGCAGGGCTAGCGACATAATAACAAAACAAAAAAAGGAAAGGAGCCAACAGCACCTTTTCTTTTAAGTTTTTTAATTACTGCATTTTCTTACCACTACAGTAGTTTAAAAGGGTTAAGGAAGCATCTTTGTCACAACAGAAAGGTAGTTTGAAAATTGGGCTGGCAGGGGTAGCGACATAATAACAAAACCAAAAAGAAAGGAAAGGAGCCAACAGCACCTTTTCTTTTAAGTTTCTTAATTACTGCATTTTCTTACCACTACAGTAGTTTAAAAGGGTTAAGGAAGCATCTTTGTCACAACAGAAAGGTAGTTTGAAAATTGGGCTGGCAGGGGTAGCGACATAATAACAAAACCAAAAAGAAAGGAAAGGAGCCAACGGCACCCGGGTTTCCCAGGCGGTCACCCATCCAAGTACTAACCGGGCCCAATGATGCTTAACTTCGGGGATCGGACGAGAACCGGTGTATTCATCATGGTATGGCCGTTGGCACTCGTGCAATGTAGGAGCACGGCGGAATTCGCGTTCGGCTTCTCTCCCAACACACAAAATGTTAGTTTTCCGCCGCATTTGACGAAAGCACTTCCTTCTGCAACAGCCAGTTCCTCGCGGACGGCGCGGGGGGCGCGCCCGGCGTCCCAGCAGACCGACGGCCGAATTAGCGGGCGCACCGCCGCGTGTGTGAGACGCACTGTTGCTCGTTGCACCTCCTGTCATTCGTTGGGCGCGTGCAGCCTTCGACACACGCGGAGGACGCATCTTGTCCCTGGTGTCCAGCGGAGGGCCTGTGCGGGGTGTGGCAGTGTCGTGCTGGAGGGCGCCACTGGTAGCGATGTGGGCTTCCTCGCCTCACACCAGGTGTCTGCGTAGTTTGCAGTGCATTCGCGCCATTCCTATCCCTGTCCCCGTCCCGACTTGTCCCGACTTTGCTCGACTGCCGCTCGCTGCCGCTCGGGTCGTGGTCCATATGACAGCGCAAGCACGACAAACGTCTGCGGGACGAGACGAGACGAGACGACTAAGGAATAAATTCGTGATTACAAATCAAATTTGGAACTTTACACAAATATAGGCGGTGACGTATTTCAGAAATCAACTGCCGATTCGTACTGTTTTGTCGTTTTCAAAGTCTTCTTGGCAAACTTGGTTAGCACATTCTCCCTCAAACTGAGTTAATTACTGCATTTTCGTACCCTTACAGTAGTTTAAAAGGCTTAAGGAAGCATCTTTGTCACAACAGAAAGGTAGTTTGAAAATTGGGCTGGCAGGGCTAGCGACATAATAACAAAACAAAAAAAGGAAAGGAGCCAACAGCACCTTTTCTTTTAAGTTTTTTAATTACTGCATTTTCTTACCACTACAGTAGTTTAAAAGGGTTAAGGAAGCATCTTTGTCACAACAGAAAGGTAGTTTGAAAATTGGGCTGGCAGGGGTAGCGACATAATAACAAAACCAAAAAGAAAGGAAAGGAGCCAACAGCACCTTTTCTTTTAAGTTTCTTAATTACTGCATTTTCTTACCACTACAGTAGTTTAAAAGGGTTAAGGAAGCATCTTTGTCACAACAGAAAGGTAGTTTGAAAATTGGGCTGGCAGGGGTAGCGACATAATAACAAAACCAAAAAGAAAGGAAAGGAGCCAACGGCACCCGGGTTTCCCAGGCGGTCACCCATCCAAGTACTAACCGGGCCCAATGATGCTTAACTTCGGGGATCGGACGAGAACCGGTGTATTCATCATGGTATGGCCGTTGGCACTCGTGCAATGTAGGAGCACGGCAGAATTCGCGTTCGGCTTCTCTCCCAACACACAAAATGTTAGTTTTCCGCCGCATTTGACGAAAGCACTTCCTTCTGCAACAGCCAGTTCCTCGAGGACGGCGCGGGGGGCGCGCCCGGCGTCCCAGCAGACCGACGGCCGAATTAGCGGGCGCACCGCCGCGTGTGTGAGACGCACTGTTGCCCGTTGCACCTCCTGTCATTCGTTGGGCGCGTGCAGCCTTCGACACTAGCGGGGGGCGCATCGTGTCCCTGGTGTCCAGCGGAGGGCCTGTGCGGGGTGTGGCAGTGTCGTGCTGGAGGGTCCCACTGGTAGCGATGTGGGCTTCCTCGCCTCACACCAGGTGTCTGCGTAGTTTGCAGTGCATTCGCGCCATTCCTATCCCTGTCCCCGTCCCGACTTGTCCCGACTTTGCTCGACTGCCGCTCGCTGCCGCTCGGGTCGTGGTCCATATGACAGCGCAAGCACGACAAACGTCTGCGGGACGAGACGAGACGAGACGACTAAGGAATAAATTCGTGATTACAAATCAAATTTGGAACTTTACACAAATATAGGCGGTGACGTATTTCAGAAATCAACTGCCGATTCGTACTGTTTTGTCGTTTTCAAAGTCTTCTTGGCAAACTTGGTTAGCACATTCTCCCTCAAACTGAGTTAATTACTGCATTTTCGTACCCTTACAGTAGTTTAAAAGGCTTAAGGAAGCATCTTTGTCACAACAGAAAGGTAGTTTGAAAATTGGGCTGGCAGGGCTAGCGACATAATAACAAAACAAAAAAAGGAAAGGAGCCAACAGCACCTTTTCTTTTAAGTTTTTTAATTACTGCATTTTCTTACCACTACAGTAGTTTAAAAGGGTTAAGGAAGCATCTTTGTCACAACAGAAAGGTAGTTTGAAAATTGGGCTGGCAGGGGTAGCGACATAATAACAAAACCAAAAAGAAAGGAAAGGAGCCAACAGCACCTTTTCTTTTAAGTTTCTTAATTACTGCATTTTCTTACCACTACAGTAGTTTAAAAGGGTTAAGGAAGCATCTTTGTCACAACAGAAAGGTAGTTTGAAAATTGGGCTGGCAGGGGTAGCGACATAATAACAAAACCAAAAAGAAAGGAAAGGAGCCAACGGCACCCGGGTTTCCCAGGCGGTCACCCATCCAAGTACTAACCGGGCCCAATGATGCTTAACTTCGGGGATCGGACGAGAACCGGTGTATTCATCATGGTATGGCCGTTGGCACTCGTGCAATGTAGGAGCACGGCGGAATTCGCGTTCGGCTTCTCTCCCAACACACAAAATGTTAGTTTTCCGCCGCATTTGACGAAAGCACTTCCTTCTGCAACAGCCAGTTCCTCGCGGACGGCGCGGGGGGCGCGCCCGGCGTCCCAGCAGACCGACGGCCGAATTAGCGGGCGCACCGCCGCGTGTGTGAGACGCACTGTTGCTCGTTGCACCTCCTGTCATTCGTTGGGCGCGTGCAGCCTTCGACACACGCGGAGGACGCATCTTGTCCCTGGTGTCCAGCGGAGGGCCTGTGCGGGGTGTGGCAGTGTCGTGCTGGAGGGCGCCACTGGTAGCGATGTGGGCTTCCTCGCCTCACACCAGGTGTCTGCGTAGTTTGCAGTGCATTCGCGCCATTCCTATCCCTGTCCCCGTCCCGACTTGTCCCGACTTTGCTCGACTGCCGCTCGCTGCCGCTCGGGTCGTGGTCCATATGACAGCGCAAGCACGACAAACGTCTGCGGGACGAGACGAGACGAGACGACTAAGGAATAAATTCGTGATTACAAATCAAATTTGGAACTTTACACAAATATAGGCGGTGACGTATTTCAGAAATCAACTGCCGATTCGTACTGTTTTGTCGTTTTCAAAGTCTTCTTGGCAAACTTGGTTAGCACATTCTCCCTCAAACTGAGTTAATTACTGCATTTTCGTACCCTTACAGTAGTTTAAAAGGCTTAAGGAAGCATCTTTGTCACAACAGAAAGGTAGTTTGAAAATTGGGCTGGCAGGGCTAGCGACATAATAACAAAACAAAAAAAGGAAAGGAGCCAACAGCACCTTTTCTTTTAAGTTTTTTAATTACTGCATTTTCTTACCACTACAGTAGTTTAAAAGGGTTAAGGAAGCATCTTTGTCACAACAGAAAGGTAGTTTGAAAATTGGGCTGGCAGGGGTAGCGACATAATAACAAAACCAAAAAGAAAGGAAAGGAGCCAACAGCACCTTTTCTTTTAAGTTTCTTAATTACTGCATTTTCTTACCACTACAGTAGTTTAAAAGGGTTAAGGAAGCATCTTTGTCACAACAGAAAGGTAGTTTGAAAATTGGGCTGGCAGGGGTAGCGACATAATAACAAAACCAAAAAGAAAGGAAAGGAGCCAACGGCACCCGGGTTTCCCAGGCGGTCACCCATCCAAGTACTAACCGGGCCCAATGATGCTTAACTTCGGGGATCGGACGAGAACCGGTGTATTCATCATGGTATGGCCGTTGGCACTCGTGCAATGTAGGAGCACGGCAGAATTCGCGTTCGGCTTCTCTCCCAACACACAAAATGTTAGTTTTCCGCCGCATTTGACGAAAGCACTTCCTTCTGCAACAGCCAGTTCCTCGAGGACGGCGCGGGGGGCGCGCCCGGCGTCCCAGCAGACCGACGGCCGAATTAGCGGGCGCACCGCCGCGTGTGTGAGACGCACTGTTGCCCGTTGCACCTCCTGTCATTCGTTGGGCGCGTGCAGCCTTCGACACTAGCGGGGGGCGCATCGTGTCCCTGGTGTCCAGCGGAGGGCCTGTGCGGGGTGTGGCAGTGTCGTGCTGGAGGGTCCCACTGGTAGCGATGTGGGCTTCCTCGCCTCACACCAGGTGTCTGCGTAGTTTGCAGTGCATTCGCGCCATTCCTATCCCTGTCCCCGTCCCGACTTGTCCCGACTTTGCTCGACTGCCGCTCGCTGCCGCTCGGGTCGTGGTCCATATGACAGCGCAAGCACGACAAACGTCTGCGGGACGAGACGAGACGAGACGACTAAGGAATAAATTCGTGATTACAAATCAAATTTGGAACTTTACACAAATATAGGCGGTGACGTATTTCAGAAATCAACTGCCGATTCGTACTGTTTTGTCGTTTTCAAAGTCTTCTTGGCAAACTTGGTTAGCACATTCTCCCTCAAACTGAGTTAATTACTGCATTTTCGTACCCTTACAGTAGTTTAAAAGGCTTAAGGAAGCATCTTTGTCACAACAGAAAGGTAGTTTGAAAATTGGGCTGGCAGGGCTAGCGACATAATAACAAAACAAAAAAAGGAAAGGAGCCAACAGCACCTTTTCTTTTAAGTTTTTTAATTACTGCATTTTCTTACCACTACAGTAGTTTAAAAGGGTTAAGGAAGCATCTTTGTCACAACAGAAAGGTAGTTTGAAAATTGGGCTGGCAGGGGTAGCGACATAATAACAAAACCAAAAAGAAAGGAAAGGAGCCAACAGCACCTTTTCTTTTAAGTTTCTTAATTACTGCATTTTCTTACCACTACAGTAGTTTAAAAGGGTTAAGGAAGCATCTTTGTCACAACAGAAAGGTAGTTTGAAAATTGGGCTGGCAGGGGTAGCGACATAATAACAAAACCAAAAAGAAAGGAAAGGAGCCAACGGCACCCGGGTTTCCCAGGCGGTCACCCATCCAAGTACTAACCGGGCCCAATGATGCTTAACTTCGGGGATCGGACGAGAACCGGTGTATTCATCATGGTATGGCCGTTGGCACTCGTGCAATGTAGGAGCACGGCGGAATTCGCGTTCGGCTTCTCTCCCAACACACAAAATGTTAGTTTTCCGCCGCATTTGACGAAAGCACTTCCTTCTGCAACAGCCAGTTCCTCGAGGACGGCGCGGGGGGCGCGCCCGGCGTCCCAGCAGACCGACGGCCGAATTAGCGGGCGCACCGCCGCGTGTGTGAGACGCACTGTTGCCCGTTGCACCTCCTGTCATTCGTTGGGCGCGTGCAGCCTTCGACACTAGCGGGGGGCGCATCGTGTCCCTGGTGTCCAGCGGAGGGCCTGTGCGGGGTGTGGCAGTGTCGTGCTGGAGGGTCCCACTGGTAGCGATGTGGGCTTCCTCGCCTCACACCAGGTGTCTGCGTAGTTTGCAGTGCATTCGCGCCATTCCTATCCCTGTCCCCGTCCCGACTTGTCCCGACTTTGCTCGACTGCCGCTCGCTGCCGCTCGGGTCGTGGTCCATATGACAGCGCAAGCACGACAAACGTCTGCGGGACGAGACGAGACGAGACGACTAAGGAATAAATTCGTGATTACAAATCAAATTTGGAACTTTACACAAATATAGGCGGTGACGTATTTCAGAAATCAACTGCCGATTCGTACTGTTTTGTCGTTTTCAAAGTCTTCTTGGCAAACTTGGTTAGCACATTCTCCCTCAAACTGAGTTAATTACTGCATTTTCGTACCCTTACAGTAGTTTAAAAGGCTTAAGGAAGCATCTTTGTCACAACAGAAAGGTAGTTTGAAAATTGGGCTGGCAGGGCTAGCGACATAATAACAAAACAAAAAAAGGAAAGGAGCCAACAGCACCTTTTCTTTTAAGTTTTTTAATTACTGCATTTTCTTACCACTACAGTAGTTTAAAAGGGTTAAGGAAGCATCTTTGTCACAACAGAAAGGTAGTTTGAAAATTGGGCTGGCAGGGGTAGCGACATAATAACAAAACCAAAAAGAAAGGAAAGGAGCCAACAGCACCTTTTCTTTTAAGTTTCTTAATTACTGCATTTTCTTACCACTACAGTAGTTTAAAAGGGTTAAGGAAGCATCTTTGTCACAACAGAAAGGTAGTTTGAAAATTGGGCTGGCAGGGGTAGCGACATAATAACAAAACCAAAAAGAAAGGAAAGGAGCCAACGGCACCTTTTTTTTTTTTTTACGGGCCTCCCATCTCCCCTTATAGCCCGGCCTTTACTCTCTCCATGAATTGCCGTCTTTTGGCGAGCTTCAATGGCTATAAAAGGTACTGGTGGCTCCCTCGAGGTGAACCGGTGGACACTGTGCAATGACCGCCGTCATCGGCGAGGCGCATATGTAGCAATTGTGACAGTATGGCGTCCTGGTCATGTAACAAAAGGGAAAGAATCCTCCAATGCGTGAGAAACGAGGGGGAGAATGCTCCCCATTGATACGCAAGATAGAGAAAATATAAGGAAAGAAAAGACGGCTTCACGCCGCAACAACCGACACTGACGACTGTCCACAAAAAATAATTAATTAAAACGCAACCAGGGCGAAGCATCCACCGGAAAAGAAAAGTCATCGATAGACAAACGTTCGGGCAAGGAGCGTGGCAGGCAGGCGGCGGCAATGAGGGCAGGGGTCAATGTGCCTGAGGCCTGGCCACAGTGTCGCCCCCACACCCGTCAACACTCATATTGACCGTAAAACAAAACTAAAATGCGAGACACCGGTGTGAAATGCCACACCGACAAAAGGTGAAAGAGTGTCGAGCACAGACACGTGACGAGACTTTGGAATGCTCCACAATAAAGAAATGAGAAAATGTAGAAAAAAAACTCAAACAGTCACCACCAAGACTGAGAACTGAAACTTCAGTAAAAATCCCGTCACGCCCCAAAACGGAAAAAAAAAACTAATAATGAAACTAATAATACGGACACACATGGCAAACAAGACGTTTGGCAATAACGGCCAGAGAAAAAAACTGAAAAGACTTCTGTTTTCGTGCGGTATTCAAGGTACGTCAATTTTCGTTCCAGAATAACTTGGGAAGATCGCAGTAAGACATATTCATATTGTGTCGCTCAAAGGCAAGAGAAAAGATAAGAGAAAAACGTCCATGCTACTCAGGTACGGAAAGCCGCGCAAAAGCATGCGCTAGTGCGACCTGCAAAAAATTAGCAAAAGTTCGCCGATAGTGTGGTGATGCCTGAATCTGGGTATGTTGGGTCCATAAATAAGTGAGAAAGTCCAGATCGGTAGACAACTTGAGGGAGAAGATAGCAAAAACCGTGTGGCCAAGGATCCACACCGTGGCATTGCGCTTGGTGGTGGGGTAGACGTCACACTGCGGAATTAAGACAGCATCCACAGTAACAGTGCGAGTGTCTACCCTCTGAATCAAACGAATCATGTCCCTGGCGACTTCCCAAACACGGCGGAAGCGGTCACACGCAAAGCGGTGTTCAATAGTGTCGTCGGCAGTACACACGTCACACCCACCAAACGGGATGAGATTAATAGAATGCAGTTTGGAGTTGGTAGGGATGGTGCGATGCACCACCTTGTACCACACCGCGTGGACGGAAGCCGGGAGAACGTCACTGGCGAGGTTTTTCCACACTGCCACCCAGTTGCAGCGTGGCAACCGATACTCCCACTTGCAGCGAACGGGAGGTCCGCGGAAAGCCGTGTAGACAGCGCTAACCGTGTGGACGGAGATGTCATAAAGCGCCAGGTAACTATTATCAAGAAAGTAGCGGCGCACATAAGAAAGGTAGAACGGGATGTGCGACACAGAAACAGGGGCCACTTCAGAAAGAGGACGGTAACGATTAAAAACAAACGCAGTGGGACCGCAAGGAGCTTTCTGAATAACAGCAGTAGTTCGCTTCCAAAAAAGGGCCGCACATTTGGCGGAAAAATCAACTAGTCCTAAACCGCCATCGGACAGGTCCAAGGTGCAGACAGCATGCGATACCTTGAAAATCTCCCCCCTCCATAAAAACCAGTAAACCGCCTGTTGGATGGCGCGCCCCAACTGCTTGGGAACCGGGAGAACCTGCGCAAGGTACCATGCTCTCGCCAAGATATTGACATTTATCAAATGCACCTTATCCCGAAGGGCCACATTCCGGACCGCATAGATCCTGGCAACCGCACGAATCCGATACAGCGTAGGCCGCCAATTCAAGGCTGCCATCTGCTGTGGGTTCGAAGATAGAAGTATCCCAAGAACGGTAGGCTGCTGCTGGACACAAAACCAATCCCTATGCAGGGTACGTGCGCGGGCGGTGAGCGGCAAAAGCACAGTTTTCCGGGGATTGATAACCGCCCCCGTAGCTTTTCCAAAGTTGTACAAAACAACATGCAACCTGTCAACGTCGTCGATATGTTCAATAAATACGCCAAGGTCATCAGCATATGCGCGACAAACCAATCTGGTAGTCCCCATCTGAATGCCGCGACATTCCTGACTGAGAGAACGGAGGAGGGGATCCAGCGCAATGGCAAAAAGCGCCATGGAAAGCGGACACCCCTGCCGCACGGAGCGACCCACACGGAAAGCAGGAGTGAGACGACCATTGACACATATACGGGAAGTAGCAGGTTGCAACAAATGCGTCACGAATCGGGTAAATAGATAACCAAACCCCATGCGTACCATAACCCGACGCAAATAAAAATGACTAATGCGGTCAAAAGCATTTTTAAAGTCAACTAATAAAATCGCCGCTGTCCGGAGCCGAGCACTTTTCACATATCCTATACAGTCTCGGTACGCAAGGATAGCGTCAAAGATATTCCGATCTCGGACCGCACATGTTTGCTGATCACTAAGTACGGTCGGCAAGACGTTTTTAAGTCGCTGAGCGACGCAACGCGTAACGATCTTATAATCAGCATTTAATAAAGTAATCGGACGGACAGCATCGATATGAGGTACAGCACGGGATTTGGGAACAAGCGTCACAACCCCCTCCACAAAAGCCGTTGGTACAGTCACACCATTGCGAAGATCGTTCGCTAAATCCACTAAAATCTCACTTAAAAGAGGAAAAAATTTCGAATAAAATTCCGCAGGAATCCCATCGGGACCCGGAGACTTCCCTTTGGGACTCCGCCGAACGGCGTCGAAAACTTCATCAGACGTATAGGCGTCATTTAAAAGATCCCTGTCCGGGCGAGTTAAATCATGGGGAACGACCCGCAAGAATTCTCGCAACGCGTCGGAATCAACGTCTGCAGCACAGAAAAGCGAAGCGAAATGTTCAAAAATATCGCGTTCAATTTCCGACTGGACAGAAGTCCGACCGCCGTTTCTCAGCTGCCAAACAGGAATGCGCAAACGTTCGCGGCGTTTGCGTTCCCGGTTTAAATGATAAATGGACAGAGGTTCCCCAGGAACAAAGCCTGCAGGCTGACTTCGGACGGTCACCCCATCACTAGCGGCACGCATGTCAATTAAAAGCTGAGCTTGAAATCGCTTCAGAGTGGGCAACAAATCGGGCTGTGACGTCACTCGCAACGCCAAATCGCGTAAACAATCCTGGCGGAAGCGAGCCGTCGCCCGCCGCCAGCGTGCCGCCTCACGGCTGTAATCGATTAAAAAGTTGCGAATCGCCGGCTTAGCGATCGCAACCCACCACTCAATGGTGCTACTATGACCGCCGCGAGTCCGCACCAACCTCTGCCACATACGGGTAAAACTAGTCACAAAATGGTCGTCATTAAGTAAACTACAATTAAACTTCCACAAATTAGTACGACGAGGAACACACAAACGAGGTAATAAAAGACGACAGGAATAGCTGGAGTGGTCGGAAAATATGACAGGAGTCACGTCAGCAGTACAAATACGGGCAGACAACTGCCTAGACACATAAATGCGATCGAGACGGCTACGCCCCGCACCGTAAAAATATGTGAAATAAGTGAAATCGGGGTGTAAAACACGCCACGTGTCAAGCAAATGAAAGCTAGCGACCAAAGCACCCAGTTCGTGACATTTGTTCGGACGCGGCTCCTGATCTCTGTCGTCTAAAACACAATTAAAATCACCCCCGACGATTAAAGTATCGACATTTCTGGATAAAAGCTGACATAAATCCCTACCATAAAATTCAGCCCTGGCCGGTTTAACATTTCCCGACGGAGCGTACACATTCACAAACACAATGCCAAAAATGGTACAGGCAACAGCACGACCGGTCGGTAAAATGTCAACATTAGAAACAGGTAAGCCAGAACGTACTAAAATGGCAGTGCCCGTATCAGAATCAGGCGCAACATTGTCAATCACAATAAAATCAGTAAAATCGTTCAAATATAAAAGCGCTTCACAAGTCACCTCTTGTAAGAAGGCGACGTGACAGTGATTATCATACAAAAAATCCTTAAGAAGCGCAGCTTTCTGCGGATTTCGCAGCTTATTAAGATTTACCGTTAAAATGTTCCACTGGCTACAATCAGGAAACATATACACGTAGAACACAGGAAAAAAAACAATAACAGAAAAACATGAAAACGCTTAAAACACAATAAAATATACCAACGTGCGCGGAGGGGGAAGGACATATAAAGAGTCGCACTAATGGGAATCACCTGCCTCAACATCCTCCGACCATGCCCGTGATTGACTAGGAGGGAGGGGCGGGGGCGGTGGGGTCCCGGAAACTGTGACGGGATCCCCTGCGACGGAATGCTCCACAGCGGGCATTACGACATCAGAAGATAAGGCCGGCACCAAATCGTGGGTGGAAGGTGGGGCACGACGATGGTGCGAATCTTCGGCCTTTCGTTTTGTTGGTAAGGGGGGGGGTGTCACAGACACAGGCGGATCTACCGCCATGTCGGAATCAGCAGCGGAAAACGGCTGACTCAAAAATGTTTTCAGGTGTTGAACCGTGATATCACGTTGTTGCGTGGCAGTTACTACAGCTCCCTCCGGCTGGGTGCGGGAAGATTGCTGCTTTTTCGCCTGGCGCCTGCCGCCCCCTCCCTGAGACGGGCGCTGGCCGAGATCGGCCCCGGAGCGCGCGGCCGGCTGTCGGGAGGTCGGTTGACCAACCGACTGAGCGTGAGGGGGGGCAGGAGAACGCGCCACCGGAGACGGACTCCGATTTTTGGCCGAAACACCACGCGTATCGAAAGAAGCAGAACTACTGGCACTACGCAAACGCGGTGTGCCAGAAGCCCGAGCAACATTCCGGTCTCTACGGGGTTTAGGCGCAGTAAAAGCCTCACTGTCAACAACAACTTCACTGGCAGCAGAGACACTGTCGGGGACGGGAGTTGGAACAACCGCCGATTTATCGGGTTCCGCAACCGGGACAGGATGCGGAACAACGGCCGACAGCGGCACGGATTCCGGTGAAACATCGTCCACAACCGGTTTTTTAGTAATAGGTACAGTTGTCACATCCGCGACCAAAGAGGGCTCAACAAGAGGTACAGAAACAGAGTCACTATCGGGAACAGACGTATCCATGGCGTCAGCGGCGGCCGGTACAGGGGGGGCGGCCGCGAGTGGCACACGTGCGGGGGGGGCGGAACCTAAACTCGTCGCGGCAACAGAGGCAAAACTAGGCCCACCTAAAATATCCTCACGTGGCAACTGAACAGGCGGCCTGCGTTTAGGGCAGTTTTGTCGGTAATGACCGACAGCACCACAAAAAGAACACGTCTGAGGTTGACCACTATATGTTATGAAAGCACGATGACCGTTAACTAGCAAGAAGGACGGAATATGTTGACGGACGACCATCTTTACACTCCTCACGCCATTTTCAACTTGAAAAACATAGGCGGAGGACCACTTTTCTTTAGTAACAGATAGGACGGTCCCGTACGGCCGCAAATGACGAGATATTGTGTCATTCCGTATTTCAAAAGGCAAGTTGAACACACGAACATTTCGAAGGCCAAACCCACCATGAGAAATATTTACGTTACTAATGCGACCGTCTAGATGTCTAAATTTACGGACGCCATCATTAACATTGACAACAGTATCACATAATTCCGGAGTTTTCAACTTCAAAAACACAGAATTAATAAAAGTGTCAAACTGAACACCAAGAACGTCATCGGTCGATAAACACAATTCCTCGAGTATCCAACGATGAATTTCGAACGCGGACGGTTTGCCAACGGAACTATCGAATTCACATTGTACGTTATTTTCACGCTCTTCACTAGCATCATAAAAACTTTCCATTACTTACGGACTTGATGAAATGTAGCCGCGAGGCAGAAGACAGACGGCACACGAGGCGCCGCCGACCAAGTCGCAGACGGAAGTACAGCGCGCTCAGCAGCGAGGTGTTGCTGGGCGCGTGCAGCCTTCGACACACGCGGAGGACGCATCTTGTCCCTGGTGTCCAGCGGAGGGCCTGTGCGGGGTGTGGCAGTGTCGTGCTGGAGGGCGCCACTGGTAGCGATGTGGGCTTCCTCGCCTCACACCAGGTGTCTGCGTAGTTTGCAGTGCATTCGCGCCATTCCTATCCCTGTCCCCGTCCCGACTTGTCCCGACTTTGCTCGACTGCCGCTCGCTGCCGCTCGGGTCGTGGTCCATATGACAGCGCAAGCACGACAAACGTCTGCGGGACGAGACGAGACGACTAAGGAATAAATTCGTGATTACAAATCAAATTTGGAACTTTACACAAAAATTGGCGGTGACGTATTTCAGAAATCAACTGCCGATTCGTACTGTTTTGTCGTTATCAAAGTCTTCTTGGCAAACTTGGTTAGCACATTCTCCCTCAAACTGAGTTAATTACTGCATTTTCGTACCATTACAGTAGTTTAAAAGGGTTAAGGAAGCATCTTTGTCACAACAGAAAGGCAGTTTGAAAATTGGGCTGGCAGGGGTAGCGACATAATAACAAAACAAAAAGAAAAGGAAGGGAGCCAACAGCACCCGGGTTTCCCAGGCGGTCACCCATCCAAGTACTAACCGGGCCCAATGATGCTTAACTTCGGTGATCGGACGAGAACCGGTGTATTCATCATGGTATGGCCGTTGGCACTCGTGCAAGGTAGGAGCACGGCGGAATTCGCGTTCGGCTTCTCTCCCAACACACAAAATGTTAGTTTTCCGCCGCATTTGACGAAAGCACTTCCTTCTGCAACAGCCAGTTCCTCGCGGACGGCGCGGGGGGCGCGCCCGGCGTCCCAGCAGACCGACGGCCGAATTAGCGGGCGCACCGCCGCGTGTGTGAGACGCACTGTTGCTCGTTGCACCTCCTGTCATTCGTTGGGCGCGTGCAGCCTTCGACACACGCGGAGGACGCATCTTGTCCCTGGTGTCCAGCGGAGGGCCTGTGCGGGGTGTGGCAGTGTCGTGCTGGAGGGCGCCACTGGTAGCGATGTGGGCTTCCTCGCCTCACACCAGGTGTCTGCGTAGTTTGCAGTGCATTCGCGCCATTCCTATCCCTGTCCCCGTCCCGACTTGTCCCGACTTTGCTCGACTGCCGCTCGCTGCCGCTCGGGTCGTGGTCCATATGACAGCGCAAGCACGACAAACGTCTGCGGGACGAGACGAGACGACTAAGGAATAAATTCGTGATTACAAATCAAATTTGGAACTTTACACAAAAATTGGCGGTGACGTATTTCAGAAATCAACTGCCGATTCGTACTGTTTTGTCGTTATCAAAGTCTTCTTGGCAAACTTGGTTAGCACATTCTCCCTCAAACTGAGTTAATTACTGCATTTTCGTACCATTACAGTAGTTTAAAAGGGTTAAGGAAGCATCTTTGTCACAACAGAAAGGCAGTTTGAAAATTGGGCTGGCAGGGCTAGCGACATAATAACAAAACAAAAAAAGGAAAGGAGCCAACAGCACCTTTTCTTTTAAGTTTTTTAATTACTGCATTTTCTTACCACTACAGTAGTTTAAAAGGGTTAAGGAAGCATCTTTGTCACAACAGAAAGGTAGTTTGAAAATTGGGCTGGCAGGGGTAGCGACATAATAACAAAACCAAAAAGAAAGGAAAGGAGCCAACAGCACCTTTTCTTTTAAGTTTCTTAATTACTGCATTTTCTTACCACTACAGTAGTTTAAAAGGGTTAAGGAAGCATCTTTGTCACAACAGAAAGGTAGTTTGAAAATTGGGCTGGCAGGGGTAGCGACATAATAACAAAACCAAAAAGAAAGGAAAGGAGCCAACGGCACCCGGGTTTCCCAGGCGGTCACCCATCCAAGTACTAACCGGGCCCAATGATGCTTAACTTCGGGGATCGGACGAGAACCGGTGTATTCATCATGGTATGGCCGTTGGCACTCGTGCAATGTAGGAGCACGGCGGAATTCGCGTTCGGCTTCTCTCCCAACACACAAAATGTTAGTTTTCCGCCGCATTTGACGAAAGCACTTCCTTCTGCAACAGCCAGTTCCTCGCGGACGGCGCGGGGGGCGCGCCCGGCGTCCCAGCAGACCGACGGCCGAATTAGCGGGCGCACCGCCGCGTGTGTGAGACGCACTGTTGCTCGTTGCACCTCCTGTCATTCGTTGGGCGCGTGCAGCCTTCGACACACGCGGAGGACGCATCTTGTCCCTGGTGTCCAGCGGAGGGCCTGTGCGGGGTGTGGCAGTGTCGTGCTGGAGGGCGCCACTGGTAGCGATGTGGGCTTCCTCGCCTCACACCAGGTGTCTGCGTAGTTTGCAGTGCATTCGCGCCATTCCTATCCCTGTCCCCGTCCCGACTTGTCCCGACTTTGCTCGACTGCCGCTCGCTGCCGCTCGGGTCGTGGTCCATATGACAGCGCAAGCACGACAAACGTCTGCGGGACGAGACGAGACGAGACGACTAAGGAATAAATTCGTGATTACAAATCAAATTTGGAACTTTACACAAATATAGGCGGTGACGTATTTCAGAAATCAACTGCCGATTCGTACTGTTTTGTCGTTTTCAAAGTCTTCTTGGCAAACTTGGTTAGCACATTCTCCCTCAAACTGAGTTAATTACTGCATTTTCGTACCCTTACAGTAGTTTAAAAGGCTTAAGGAAGCATCTTTGTCACAACAGAAAGGTAGTTTGAAAATTGGGCTGGCAGGGCTAGCGACATAATAACAAAACAAAAAAAGGAAAGGAGCCAACAGCACCTTTTCTTTTAAGTTTTTTAATTACTGCATTTTCTTACCACTACAGTAGTTTAAAAGGGTTAAGGAAGCATCTTTGTCACAACAGAAAGGTAGTTTGAAAATTGGGCTGGCAGGGGTAGCGACATAATAACAAAACCAAAAAGAAAGGAAAGGAGCCAACAGCACCTTTTCTTTTAAGTTTCTTAATTACTGCATTTTCTTACCACTACAGTAGTTTAAAAGGGTTAAGGAAGCATCTTTGTCACAACAGAAAGGTAGTTTGAAAATTGGGCTGGCAGGGGTAGCGACATAATAACAAAACCAAAAAGAAAGGAAAGGAGCCAACGGCACCCGGGTTTCCCAGGCGGTCACCCATCCAAGTACTAACCGGGCCCAATGATGCTTAACTTCGGGGATCGGACGAGAACCGGTGTATTCATCATGGTATGGCCGTTGGCACTCGTGCAATGTAGGAGCACGGCGGAATTCGCGTTCGGCTTCTCTCCCAACACACAAAATGTTAGTTTTCCGCCGCATTTGACGAAAGCACTTCCTTCTGCAACAGCCAGTTCCTCGCGGACGGCGCGGGGGGCGCGCCCGGCGTCCCAGCAGACCGACGGCCGAATTAGCGGGCGCACCGCCGCGTGTGTGAGACGCACTGTTGCTCGTTGCACCTCCTGTCATTCGTTGGGCGCGTGCAGCCTTCGACACACGCGGAGGACGCATCTTGTCCCTGGTGTCCAGCGGAGGGCCTGTGCGGGGTGTGGCAGTGTCGTGCTGGAGGGCGCCACTGGTAGCGATGTGGGCTTCCTCGCCTCACACCAGGTGTCTGCGTAGTTTGCAGTGCATTCGCGCCATTCCTATCCCTGTCCCCGTCCCGACTTGTCCCGACTTTGCTCGACTGCCGCTCGCTGCCGCTCGGGTCGTGGTCCATATGACAGCGCAAGCACGACAAACGTCTGCGGGACGAGACGAGACGAGACGACTAAGGAATAAATTCGTGATTACAAATCAAATTTGGAACTTTACACAAATATAGGCGGTGACGTATTTCAGAAATCAACTGCCGATTCGTACTGTTTTGTCGTTTTCAAAGTCTTCTTGGCAAACTTGGTTAGCACATTCTCCCTCAAACTGAGTTAATTACTGCATTTTCGTACCCTTACAGTAGTTTAAAAGGCTTAAGGAAGCATCTTTGTCACAACAGAAAGGTAGTTTGAAAATTGGGCTGGCAGGGCTAGCGACATAATAACAAAACAAAAAAAGGAAAGGAGCCAACAGCACCTTTTCTTTTAAGTTTTTTAATTACTGCATTTTCTTACCACTACAGTAGTTTAAAAGGGTTAAGGAAGCATCTTTGTCACAACAGAAAGGTAGTTTGAAAATTGGGCTGGCAGGGGTAGCGACATAATAACAAAACCAAAAAGAAAGGAAAGGAGCCAACAGCACCTTTTCTTTTAAGTTTCTTAATTACTGCATTTTCTTACCACTACAGTAGTTTAAAAGGGTTAAGGAAGCATCTTTGTCACAACAGAAAGGTAGTTTGAAAATTGGGCTGGCAGGGGTAGCGACATAATAACAAAACCAAAAAGAAAGGAAAGGAGCCAACGGCACCCGGGTTTCCCAGGCGGTCACCCATCCAAGTACTAACCGGGCCCAATGATGCTTAACTTCGGGGATCGGACGAGAACCGGTGTATTCATCATGGTATGGCCGTTGGCACTCGTGCAATGTAGGAGCACGGCAGAATTCGCGTTCGGCTTCTCTCCCAACACACAAAATGTTAGTTTTCCGCCGCATTTGACGAAAGCACTTCCTTCTGCAACAGCCAGTTCCTCGAGGACGGCGCGGGGGGCGCGCCCGGCGTCCCAGCAGACCGACGGCCGAATTAGCGGGCGCACCGCCGCGTGTGTGAGACGCACTGTTGCCCGTTGCACCTCCTGTCATTCGTTGGGCGCGTGCAGCCTTCGACACTAGCGGGGGGCGCATCGTGTCCCTGGTGTCCAGCGGAGGGCCTGTGCGGGGTGTGGCAGTGTCGTGCTGGAGGGTCCCACTGGTAGCGATGTGGGCTTCCTCGCCTCACACCAGGTGTCTGCGTAGTTTGCAGTGCATTCGCGCCATTCCTATCCCTGTCCCCGTCCCGACTTGTCCCGACTTTGCTCGACTGCCGCTCGCTGCCGCTCGGGTCGTGGTCCATATGACAGCGCAAGCACGACAAACGTCTGCGGGACGAGACGAGACGAGACGACTAAGGAATAAATTCGTGATTACAAATCAAATTTGGAACTTTACACAAATATAGGCGGTGACGTATTTCAGAAATCAACTGCCGATTCGTACTGTTTTGTCGTTTTCAAAGTCTTCTTGGCAAACTTGGTTAGCACATTCTCCCTCAAACTGAGTTAATTACTGCATTTTCGTACCCTTACAGTAGTTTAAAAGGCTTAAGGAAGCATCTTTGTCACAACAGAAAGGTAGTTTGAAAATTGGGCTGGCAGGGCTAGCGACATAATAACAAAACAAAAAAAGGAAAGGAGCCAACAGCACCTTTTCTTTTAAGTTTTTTAATTACTGCATTTTCTTACCACTACAGTAGTTTAAAAGGGTTAAGGAAGCATCTTTGTCACAACAGAAAGGTAGTTTGAAAATTGGGCTGGCAGGGGTAGCGACATAATAACAAAACCAAAAAGAAAGGAAAGGAGCCAACAGCACCTTTTCTTTTAAGTTTCTTAATTACTGCATTTTCTTACCACTACAGTAGTTTAAAAGGGTTAAGGAAGCATCTTTGTCACAACAGAAAGGTAGTTTGAAAATTGGGCTGGCAGGGGTAGCGACATAATAACAAAACCAAAAAGAAAGGAAAGGAGCCAACGGCACCCGGGTTTCCCAGGCGGTCACCCATCCAAGTACTAACCGGGCCCAATGATGCTTAACTTCGGGGATCGGACGAGAACCGGTGTATTCATCATGGTATGGCCGTTGGCACTCGTGCAATGTAGGAGCACGGCGGAATTCGCGTTCGGCTTCTCTCCCAACACACAAAATGTTAGTTTTCCGCCGCATTTGACGAAAGCACTTCCTTCTGCAACAGCCAGTTCCTCGCGGACGGCGCGGGGGGCGCGCCCGGCGTCCCAGCAGACCGACGGCCGAATTAGCGGGCGCACCGCCGCGTGTGTGAGACGCACTGTTGCTCGTTGCACCTCCTGTCATTCGTTGGGCGCGTGCAGCCTTCGACACACGCGGAGGACGCATCTTGTCCCTGGTGTCCAGCGGAGGGCCTGTGCGGGGTGTGGCAGTGTCGTGCTGGAGGGCGCCACTGGTAGCGATGTGGGCTTCCTCGCCTCACACCAGGTGTCTGCGTAGTTTGCAGTGCATTCGCGCCATTCCTATCCCTGTCCCCGTCCCGACTTGTCCCGACTTTGCTCGACTGCCGCTCGCTGCCGCTCGGGTCGTGGTCCATATGACAGCGCAAGCACGACAAACGTCTGCGGGACGAGACGAGACGAGACGACTAAGGAATAAATTCGTGATTACAAATCAAATTTGGAACTTTACACAAATATAGGCGGTGACGTATTTCAGAAATCAACTGCCGATTCGTACTGTTTTGTCGTTTTCAAAGTCTTCTTGGCAAACTTGGTTAGCACATTCTCCCTCAAACTGAGTTAATTACTGCATTTTCGTACCCTTACAGTAGTTTAAAAGGCTTAAGGAAGCATCTTTGTCACAACAGAAAGGTAGTTTGAAAATTGGGCTGGCAGGGCTAGCGACATAATAACAAAACAAAAAAAGGAAAGGAGCCAACAGCACCTTTTCTTTTAAGTTTTTTAATTACTGCATTTTCTTACCACTACAGTAGTTTAAAAGGGTTAAGGAAGCATCTTTGTCACAACAGAAAGGTAGTTTGAAAATTGGGCTGGCAGGGGTAGCGACATAATAACAAAACCAAAAAGAAAGGAAAGGAGCCAACAGCACCTTTTCTTTTAAGTTTCTTAATTACTGCATTTTCTTACCACTACAGTAGTTTAAAAGGGTTAAGGAAGCATCTTTGTCACAACAGAAAGGTAGTTTGAAAATTGGGCTGGCAGGGGTAGCGACATAATAACAAAACCAAAAAGAAAGGAAAGGAGCCAACGGCACCCGGGTTTCCCAGGCGGTCACCCATCCAAGTACTAACCGGGCCCAATGATGCTTAACTTCGGGGATCGGACGAGAACCGGTGTATTCATCATGGTATGGCCGTTGGCACTCGTGCAATGTAGGAGCACGGCAGAATTCGCGTTCGGCTTCTCTCCCAACACACAAAATGTTAGTTTTCCGCCGCATTTGACGAAAGCACTTCCTTCTGCAACAGCCAGTTCCTCGAGGACGGCGCGGGGGGCGCGCCCGGCGTCCCAGCAGACCGACGGCCGAATTAGCGGGCGCACCGCCGCGTGTGTGAGACGCACTGTTGCCCGTTGCACCTCCTGTCATTCGTTGGGCGCGTGCAGCCTTCGACACTAGCGGGGGGCGCATCGTGTCCCTGGTGTCCAGCGGAGGGCCTGTGCGGGGTGTGGCAGTGTCGTGCTGGAGGGTCCCACTGGTAGCGATGTGGGCTTCCTCGCCTCACACCAGGTGTCTGCGTAGTTTGCAGTGCATTCGCGCCATTCCTATCCCTGTCCCCGTCCCGACTTGTCCCGACTTTGCTCGACTGCCGCTCGCTGCCGCTCGGGTCGTGGTCCATATGACAGCGCAAGCACGACAAACGTCTGCGGGACGAGACGAGACGAGACGACTAAGGAATAAATTCGTGATTACAAATCAAATTTGGAACTTTACACAAATATAGGCGGTGACGTATTTCAGAAATCAACTGCCGATTCGTACTGTTTTGTCGTTTTCAAAGTCTTCTTGGCAAACTTGGTTAGCACATTCTCCCTCAAACTGAGTTAATTACTGCATTTTCGTACCCTTACAGTAGTTTAAAAGGCTTAAGGAAGCATCTTTGTCACAACAGAAAGGTAGTTTGAAAATTGGGCTGGCAGGGCTAGCGACATAATAACAAAACAAAAAAAGGAAAGGAGCCAACAGCACCTTTTCTTTTAAGTTTTTTAATTACTGCATTTTCTTACCACTACAGTAGTTTAAAAGGGTTAAGGAAGCATCTTTGTCACAACAGAAAGGTAGTTTGAAAATTGGGCTGGCAGGGGTAGCGACATAATAACAAAACCAAAAAGAAAGGAAAGGAGCCAACAGCACCTTTTCTTTTAAGTTTCTTAATTACTGCATTTTCTTACCACTACAGTAGTTTAAAAGGGTTAAGGAAGCATCTTTGTCACAACAGAAAGGTAGTTTGAAAATTGGGCTGGCAGGGGTAGCGACATAATAACAAAACCAAAAAGAAAGGAAAGGAGCCAACGGCACCCGGGTTTCCCAGGCGGTCACCCATCCAAGTACTAACCGGGCCCAATGATGCTTAACTTCGGGGATCGGACGAGAACCGGTGTATTCATCATGGTATGGCCGTTGGCACTCGTGCAATGTAGGAGCACGGCGGAATTCGCGTTCGGCTTCTCTCCCAACACACAAAATGTTAGTTTTCCGCCGCATTTGACGAAAGCACTTCCTTCTGCAACAGCCAGTTCCTCGCGGACGGCGCGGGGGGCGCGCCCGGCGTCCCAGCAGACCGACGGCCGAATTAGCGGGCGCACCGCCGCGTGTGTGAGACGCACTGTTGCTCGTTGCACCTCCTGTCATTCGTTGGGCGCGTGCAGCCTTCGACACACGCGGAGGACGCATCTTGTCCCTGGTGTCCAGCGGAGGGCCTGTGCGGGGTGTGGCAGTGTCGTGCTGGAGGGCGCCACTGGTAGCGATGTGGGCTTCCTCGCCTCACACCAGGTGTCTGCGTAGTTTGCAGTGCATTCGCGCCATTCCTATCCCTGTCCCCGTCCCGACTTGTCCCGACTTTGCTCGACTGCCGCTCGCTGCCGCTCGGGTCGTGGTCCATATGACAGCGCAAGCACGACAAACGTCTGCGGGACGAGACGAGACGAGACGACTAAGGAATAAATTCGTGATTACAAATCAAATTTGGAACTTTACACAAATATAGGCGGTGACGTATTTCAGAAATCAACTGCCGATTCGTACTGTTTTGTCGTTTTCAAAGTCTTCTTGGCAAACTTGGTTAGCACATTCTCCCTCAAACTGAGTTAATTACTGCATTTTCGTACCCTTACAGTAGTTTAAAAGGCTTAAGGAAGCATCTTTGTCACAACAGAAAGGTAGTTTGAAAATTGGGCTGGCAGGGCTAGCGACATAATAACAAAACAAAAAAAGGAAAGGAGCCAACAGCACCTTTTCTTTTAAGTTTTTTAATTACTGCATTTTCTTACCACTACAGTAGTTTAAAAGGGTTAAGGAAGCATCTTTGTCACAACAGAAAGGTAGTTTGAAAATTGGGCTGGCAGGGGTAGCGACATAATAACAAAACCAAAAAGAAAGGAAAGGAGCCAACAGCACCTTTTCTTTTAAGTTTCTTAATTACTGCATTTTCTTACCACTACAGTAGTTTAAAAGGGTTAAGGAAGCATCTTTGTCACAACAGAAAGGTAGTTTGAAAATTGGGCTGGCAGGGGTAGCGACATAATAACAAAACCAAAAAGAAAGGAAAGGAGCCAACGGCACCCGGGTTTCCCAGGCGGTCACCCATCCAAGTACTAACCGGGCCCAATGATGCTTAACTTCGGGGATCGGACGAGAACCGGTGTATTCATCATGGTATGGCCGTTGGCACTCGTGCAATGTAGGAGCACGGCGGAATTCGCGTTCGGCTTCTCTCCCAACACACAAAATGTTAGTTTTCCGCCGCATTTGACGAAAGCACTTCCTTCTGCAACAGCCAGTTCCTCGCGGACGGCGCGGGGGGCGCGCCCGGCGTCCCAGCAGACCGACGGCCGAATTAGCGGGCGCACCGCCGCGTGTGTGAGACGCACTGTTGCTCGTTGCACCTCCTGTCATTCGTTGGGCGCGTGCAGCCTTCGACACACGCGGAGGACGCATCTTGTCCCTGGTGTCCAGCGGAGGGCCTGTGCGGGGTGTGGCAGTGTCGTGCTGGAGGGCGCCACTGGTAGCGATGTGGGCTTCCTCGCCTCACACCAGGTGTCTGCGTAGTTTGCAGTGCATTCGCGCCATTCCTATCCCTGTCCCCGTCCCGACTTGTCCCGACTTTGCTCGACTGCCGCTCGCTGCCGCTCGGGTCGTGGTCCATATGACAGCGCAAGCACGACAAACGTCTGCGGGACGAGACGAGACGAGACGACTAAGGAATAAATTCGTGATTACAAATCAAATTTGGAACTTTACACAAATATAGGCGGTGACGTATTTCAGAAATCAACTGCCGATTCGTACTGTTTTGTCGTTTTCAAAGTCTTCTTGGCAAACTTGGTTAGCACATTCTCCCTCAAACTGAGTTAATTACTGCATTTTCGTACCCTTACAGTAGTTTAAAAGGCTTAAGGAAGCATCTTTGTCACAACAGAAAGGTAGTTTGAAAATTGGGCTGGCAGGGCTAGCGACATAATAACAAAACAAAAAAAGGAAAGGAGCCAACAGCACCTTTTCTTTTAAGTTTTTTAATTACTGCATTTTCTTACCACTACAGTAGTTTAAAAGGGTTAAGGAAGCATCTTTGTCACAACAGAAAGGTAGTTTGAAAATTGGGCTGGCAGGGGTAGCGACATAATAACAAAACCAAAAAGAAAGGAAAGGAGCCAACAGCACCTTTTCTTTTAAGTTTCTTAATTACTGCATTTTCTTACCACTACAGTAGTTTAAAAGGGTTAAGGAAGCATCTTTGTCACAACAGAAAGGTAGTTTGAAAATTGGGCTGGCAGGGGTAGCGACATAATAACAAAACCAAAAAGAAAGGAAAGGAGCCAACGGCACCCGGGTTTCCCAGGCGGTCACCCATCCAAGTACTAACCGGGCCCAATGATGCTTAACTTCGGGGATCGGACGAGAACCGGTGTATTCATCATGGTATGGCCGTTGGCACTCGTGCAATGTAGGAGCACGGCGGAATTCGCGTTCGGCTTCTCTCCCAACACACAAAATGTTAGTTTTCCGCCGCATTTGACGAAAGCACTTCCTTCTGCAACAGCCAGTTCCTCGCGGACGGCGCGGGGGGCGCGCCCGGCGTCCCAGCAGACCGACGGCCGAATTAGCGGGCGCACCGCCGCGTGTGTGAGACGCACTGTTGCTCGTTGCACCTCCTGTCATTCGTTGGGCGCGTGCAGCCTTCGACACACGCGGAGGACGCATCTTGTCCCTGGTGTCCAGCGGAGGGCCTGTGCGGGGTGTGGCAGTGTCGTGCTGGAGGGCGCCACTGGTAGCGATGTGGGCTTCCTCGCCTCACACCAGGTGTCTGCGTAGTTTGCAGTGCATTCGCGCCATTCCTATCCCTGTCCCCGTCCCGACTTGTCCCGACTTTGCTCGACTGCCGCTCGCTGCCGCTCGGGTCGTGGTCCATATGACAGCGCAAGCACGACAAACGTCTGCGGGACGAGACGAGACGAGACGACTAAGGAATAAATTCGTGATTACAAATCAAATTTGGAACTTTACACAAATATAGGCGGTGACGTATTTCAGAAATCAACTGCCGATTCGTACTGTTTTGTCGTTTTCAAAGTCTTCTTGGCAAACTTGGTTAGCACATTCTCCCTCAAACTGAGTTAATTACTGCATTTTCGTACCCTTACAGTAGTTTAAAAGGCTTAAGGAAGCATCTTTGTCACAACAGAAAGGTAGTTTGAAAATTGGGCTGGCAGGGCTAGCGACATAATAACAAAACAAAAAAAGGAAAGGAGCCAACAGCACCTTTTCTTTTAAGTTTTTTAATTACTGCATTTTCTTACCACTACAGTAGTTTAAAAGGGTTAAGGAAGCATCTTTGTCACAACAGAAAGGTAGTTTGAAAATTGGGCTGGCAGGGGTAGCGACATAATAACAAAACCAAAAAGAAAGGAAAGGAGCCAACAGCACCTTTTCTTTTAAGTTTCTTAATTACTGCATTTTCTTACCACTACAGTAGTTTAAAAGGGTTAAGGAAGCATCTTTGTCACAACAGAAAGGTAGTTTGAAAATTGGGCTGGCAGGGGTAGCGACATAATAACAAAACCAAAAAGAAAGGAAAGGAGCCAACGGCACCCGGGTTTCCCAGGCGGTCACCCATCCAAGTACTAACCGGGCCCAATGATGCTTAACTTCGGGGATCGGACGAGAACCGGTGTATTCATCATGGTATGGCCGTTGGCACTCGTGCAATGTAGGAGCACGGCGGAATTCGCGTTCGGCTTCTCTCCCAACACACAAAATGTTAGTTTTCCGCCGCATTTGACGAAAGCACTTCCTTCTGCAACAGCCAGTTCCTCGCGGACGGCGCGGGGGGCGCGCCCGGCGTCCCAGCAGACCGACGGCCGAATTAGCGGGCGCACCGCCGCGTGTGTGAGACGCACTGTTGCTCGTTGCACCTCCTGTCATTCGTTGGGCGCGTGCAGCCTTCGACACACGCGGAGGACGCATCTTGTCCCTGGTGTCCAGCGGAGGGCCTGTGCGGGGTGTGGCAGTGTCGTGCTGGAGGGCGCCACTGGTAGCGATGTGGGCTTCCTCGCCTCACACCAGGTGTCTGCGTAGTTTGCAGTGCATTCGCGCCATTCCTATCCCTGTCCCCGTCCCGACTTGTCCCGACTTTGCTCGACTGCCGCTCGCTGCCGCTCGGGTCGTGGTCCATATGACAGCGCAAGCACGACAAACGTCTGCGGGACGAGACGAGACGACTAAGGAATAAATTCGTGATTACAAATCAAATTTGGAACTTTACACAAAAATTGGCGGTGACGTATTTCAGAAATCAACTGCCGATTCGTACTGTTTTGTCGTTATCAAAGTCTTCTTGGCAAACTTGGTTAGCACATTCTCCCTCAAACTGAGTTAATTACTGCATTTTCGTACCATTACAGTAGTTTAAAAGGGTTAAGGAAGCATCTTTGTCACAACAGAAAGGCAGTTTGAAAATTGGGCTGGCAGGGGTAGCGACATAATAACAAAACAAAAAGAAAAGGAAGGGAGCCAACAGCACCCGGGTTTCCCAGGCGGTCACCCATCCAAGTACTAACCGGGCCCAATGATGCTTAACTTCGGTGATCGGGCGAGAACCGGTGTATTCATCATGGTATGGCCGTTGGCACTCGTGCAAGGTAGGAGCACGGCGGAATTCGCGTTCGGCTTCTCTCCCAACACACAAAATGTTAGTTTTCCGCCGCATTTGACGAAAGCACTTCCTTCTGCAACAGCCAGTTCCTCGCGGACGGCGCGGGGGGCGCGCCCGGCGTCCCAGCAGACCGACGGCCGAATTAGCGGGCGCACCGCCGCGTGTGTGAGACGCACTGTTGCTCGTTGCACCTCCTGTCATTCGTTGGGCGCGTGCAGCCTTCGACACACGCGGAGGACGCATCTTGTCCCTGGTGTCCAGCGGAGGGCCTGTGCGGGGTGTGGCAGTGTCGTGCTGGAGGGCGCCACTGGTAGCGATGTGGGCTTCCTCGCCTCACACCAGGTGTCTGCGTAGTTTGCAGTGCATTCGCGCCATTCCTATCCCTGTCCCCGTCCCGACTTGTCCCGACTTTGCTCGACTGCCGCTCGCTGCCGCTCGGGTCGTGGTCCATATGACAGCGCAAGCACGACAAACGTCTGCGGGACGAGACGAGACGCCTAAGGAATAAATTCGTGATTACAAATCAAATTTGGAACTTTACACAAAAATTGGCGGTGACGTATTTCAGAAATCAACTGCCGATTCGTACTGTTTTGTCGTTATCAAAGTCTTCTTGGCAAACTTGGTTAGCACATTCTCCCTCAAACTGAGTTAATTACTGCATTTTCGTACCATTACAGTAGTTTAAAAGGGTTAAGGAAGCATCTTTGTCACAACAGAAAGGCAGTTTGAAAATTGGGCTGGCAGGGGTAGCGACATAATAACAAAACAAAAAGAAAAGGAAGGGAGCCAACAGCACCCGGGTTTCCCAGGCGGTCACCCATCCAAGTACTAACCGGGCCCAATGATGCTTAACTTCGGTGATCGGGCGAGAACCGGTGTATTCATCATGGTATGGCCGTTGGCACTCGTGCAAGGTAGGAGCACGGCGGAATTCGCGTTCGGCTTCTCTCCCAACACACAAAATGTTAGTTTTCCGCCGCATTTGACGAAAGCACTTCCTTCTGCAACAGCCAGTTCCTCGCGGACGGCGCGGGGGGCGCGCCCGGCGTCCCAGCAGACCGACGGCCGAATTAGCGGGCGCACCGCCGCGTGTGTGAGACGCACTGTTGCTCGTTGCACCTCCTGTCATTCGTTGGGCGCGTGCAGCCTTCGACACACGCGGAGGACGCATCTTGTCCCTGGTGTCCAGCGGAGGGCCTGTGCGGGGTGTGGCAGTGTCGTGCTGGAGGGCGCCACTGGTAGCGATGTGGGCTTCCTCGCCTCACACCAGGTGTCTGCGTAGTTTGCAGTGCATTCGCGCCATTCCTATCCCTGTCCCCGTCCCGACTTGTCCCGACTTTGCTCGACTGCCGCTCGCTGCCGCTCGGGTCGTGGTCCATATGACAGCGCAAGCACGACAAACGTCTGCGGGACGAGACGAGACGAGACGACTAAGGAATAAATTCGTGATTACAAATCAAATTTGGAACTTTACACAAATATAGGCGGTGACGTATTTCAGAAATCAACTGCCGATTCGTACTGTTTTGTCGTTTTCAAAGTCTTCTTGGCAAACTTGGTTAGCACATTCTCCCTCAAACTGAGTTAATTACTGCATTTTCGTACCCTTACAGTAGTTTAAAAGGCTTAAGGAAGCATCTTTGTCACAACAGAAAGGTAGTTTGAAAATTGGGCTGGCAGGGCTAGCGACATAATAACAAAACAAAAAAAGGAAAGGAGCCAACAGCACCTTTTCTTTTAAGTTTTTTAATTACTGCATTTTCTTACCACTACAGTAGTTTAAAAGGGTTAAGGAAGCATCTTTGTCACAACAGAAAGGTAGTTTGAAAATTGGGCTGGCAGGGGTAGCGACATAATAACAAAACCAAAAAGAAAGGAAAGGAGCCAACAGCACCTTTTCTTTTAAGTTTCTTAATTACTGCATTTTCTTACCACTACAGTAGTTTAAAAGGGTTAAGGAAGCATCTTTGTCACAACAGAAAGGTAGTTTGAAAATTGGGCTGGCAGGGGTAGCGACATAATAACAAAACCAAAAAGAAAGGAAAGGAGCCAACGGCACCCGGGTTTCCCAGGCGGTCACCCATCCAAGTACTAACCGGGCCCAATGATGCTTAACTTCGGGGATCGGACGAGAACCGGTGTATTCATCATGGTATGGCCGTTGGCACTCGTGCAATGTAGGAGCACGGCGGAATTCGCGTTCGGCTTCTCTCCCAACACACAAAATGTTAGTTTTCCGCCGCATTTGACGAAAGCACTTCCTTCTGCAACAGCCAGTTCCTCGCGGACGGCGCGGGGGGCGCGCCCGGCGTCCCAGCAGACCGACGGCCGAATTAGCGGGCGCACCGCCGCGTGTGTGAGACGCACTGTTGCTCGTTGCACCTCCTGTCATTCGTTGGGCGCGTGCAGCCTTCGACACACGCGGAGGACGCATCTTGTCCCTGGTGTCCAGCGGAGGGCCTGTGCGGGGTGTGGCAGTGTCGTGCTGGAGGGCGCCACTGGTAGCGATGTGGGCTTCCTCGCCTCACACCAGGTGTCTGCGTAGTTTGCAGTGCATTCGCGCCATTCCTATCCCTGTCCCCGTCCCGACTTGTCCCGACTTTGCTCGACTGCCGCTCGCTGCCGCTCGGGTCGTGGTCCATATGACAGCGCAAGCACGACAAACGTCTGCGGGACGAGACGAGACGAGACGACTAAGGAATAAATTCGTGATTACAAATCAAATTTGGAACTTTACACAAATATAGGCGGTGACGTATTTCAGAAATCAACTGCCGATTCGTACTGTTTTGTCGTTTTCAAAGTCTTCTTGGCAAACTTGGTTAGCACATTCTCCCTCAAACTGAGTTAATTACTGCATTTTCGTACCCTTACAGTAGTTTAAAAGGCTTAAGGAAGCATCTTTGTCACAACAGAAAGGTAGTTTGAAAATTGGGCTGGCAGGGCTAGCGACATAATAACAAAACAAAAAAAGGAAAGGAGCCAACAGCACCTTTTCTTTTAAGTTTTTTAATTACTGCATTTTCTTACCACTACAGTAGTTTAAAAGGGTTAAGGAAGCATCTTTGTCACAACAGAAAGGTAGTTTGAAAATTGGGCTGGCAGGGGTAGCGACATAATAACAAAACCAAAAAGAAAGGAAAGGAGCCAACAGCACCTTTTCTTTTAAGTTTCTTAATTACTGCATTTTCTTACCACTACAGTAGTTTAAAAGGGTTAAGGAAGCATCTTTGTCACAACAGAAAGGTAGTTTGAAAATTGGGCTGGCAGGGGTAGCGACATAATAACAAAACCAAAAAGAAAGGAAAGGAGCCAACGGCACCCGGGTTTCCCAGGCGGTCACCCATCCAAGTACTAACCGGGCCCAATGATGCTTAACTTCGGGGATCGGACGAGAACCGGTGTATTCATCATGGTATGGCCGTTGGCACTCGTGCAATGTAGGAGCACGGCGGAATTCGCGTTCGGCTTCTCTCCCAACACACAAAATGTTAGTTTTCCGCCGCATTTGACGAAAGCACTTCCTTCTGCAACAGCCAGTTCCTCGCGGACGGCGCGGGGGGCGCGCCCGGCGTCCCAGCAGACCGACGGCCGAATTAGCGGGCGCACCGCCGCGTGTGTGAGACGCACTGTTGCTCGTTGCACCTCCTGTCATTCGTTGGGCGCGTGCAGCCTTCGACACACGCGGAGGACGCATCTTGTCCCTGGTGTCCAGCGGAGGGCCTGTGCGGGGTGTGGCAGTGTCGTGCTGGAGGGCGCCACTGGTAGCGATGTGGGCTTCCTCGCCTCACACCAGGTGTCTGCGTAGTTTGCAGTGCATTCGCGCCATTCCTATCCCTGTCCCCGTCCCGACTTGTCCCGACTTTGCTCGACTGCCGCTCGCTGCCGCTCGGGTCGTGGTCCATATGACAGCGCAAGCACGACAAACGTCTGCGGGACGAGACGAGACGAGACGACTAAGGAATAAATTCGTGATTACAAATCAAATTTGGAACTTTACACAAATATAGGCGGTGACGTATTTCAGAAATCAACTGCCGATTCGTACTGTTTTGTCGTTTTCAAAGTCTTCTTGGCAAACTTGGTTAGCACATTCTCCCTCAAACTGAGTTAATTACTGCATTTTCGTACCCTTACAGTAGTTTAAAAGGCTTAAGGAAGCATCTTTGTCACAACAGAAAGGTAGTTTGAAAATTGGGCTGGCAGGGCTAGCGACATAATAACAAAACAAAAAAAGGAAAGGAGCCAACAGCACCTTTTCTTTTAAGTTTTTTAATTACTGCATTTTCTTACCACTACAGTAGTTTAAAAGGGTTAAGGAAGCATCTTTGTCACAACAGAAAGGTAGTTTGAAAATTGGGCTGGCAGGGGTAGCGACATAATAACAAAACCAAAAAGAAAGGAAAGGAGCCAACAGCACCTTTTCTTTTAAGTTTCTTAATTACTGCATTTTCTTACCACTACAGTAGTTTAAAAGGGTTAAGGAAGCATCTTTGTCACAACAGAAAGGTAGTTTGAAAATTGGGCTGGCAGGGGTAGCGACATAATAACAAAACCAAAAAGAAAGGAAAGGAGCCAACGGCACCCGGGTTTCCCAGGCGGTCACCCATCCAAGTACTAACCGGGCCCAATGATGCTTAACTTCGGGGATCGGACGAGAACCGGTGTATTCATCATGGTATGGCCGTTGGCACTCGTGCAATGTAGGAGCACGGCGGAATTCGCGTTCGGCTTCTCTCCCAACACACAAAATGTTAGTTTTCCGCCGCATTTGACGAAAGCACTTCCTTCTGCAACAGCCAGTTCCTCGCGGACGGCGCGGGGGGCGCGCCCGGCGTCCCAGCAGACCGACGGCCGAATTAGCGGGCGCACCGCCGCGTGTGTGAGACGCACTGTTGCTCGTTGCACCTCCTGTCATTCGTTGGGCGCGTGCAGCCTTCGACACACGCGGAGGACGCATCTTGTCCCTGGTGTCCAGCGGAGGGCCTGTGCGGGGTGTGGCAGTGTCGTGCTGGAGGGCGCCACTGGTAGCGATGTGGGCTTCCTCGCCTCACACCAGGTGTCTGCGTAGTTTGCAGTGCATTCGCGCCATTCCTATCCCTGTCCCCGTCCCGACTTGTCCCGACTTTGCTCGACTGCCGCTCGCTGCCGCTCGGGTCGTGGTCCATATGACAGCGCAAGCACGACAAACGTCTGCGGGACGAGACGAGACGACTAAGGAATAAATTCGTGATTACAAATCAAATTTGGAACTTTACACAAAAATTGGCGGTGACGTATTTCAGAAATCAACTGCCGATTCGTACTGTTTTGTCGTTATCAAAGTCTTCTTGGCAAACTTGGTTAGCACATTCTCCCTCAAACTGAGTTAATTACTGCATTTTCGTACCATTACAGTAGTTTAAAAGGGTTAAGGAAGCATCTTTGTCACAACAGAAAGGCAGTTTGAAAATTGGGCTGGCAGGGGTAGCGACATAATAACAAAACAAAAAGAAAAGGAAGGGAGCCAACAGCACCCGGGTTTCCCAGGCGGTCACCCATCCAAGTACTAACCGGGCCCAATGATGCTTAACTTCGGTGATCGGGCGAGAACCGGTGTATTCATCATGGTATGGCCGTTGGCACTCGTGCAAGGTAGGAGCACGGCGGAATTCGCGTTCGGCTTCTCTCCCAACACACAAAATGTTAGTTTTCCGCCGCATTTGACGAAAGCACTTCCTTCTGCAACAGCCAGTTCCTCGCGGACGGCGCGGGGGGCGCGCCCGGCGTCCCAGCAGACCGACGGCCGAATTAGCGGGCGCACCGCCGCGTGTGTGAGACGCACTGTTGCTCGTTGCACCTCCTGTCATTCGTTGGGCGCGTGCAGCCTTCGACACACGCGGAGGACGCATCTTGTCCCTGGTGTCCAGCGGAGGGCCTGTGCGGGGTGTGGCAGTGTCGTGCTGGAGGGCGCCACTGGTAGCGATGTGGGCTTCCTCGCCTCACACCAGGTGTCTGCGTAGTTTGCAGTGCATTCGCGCCATTCCTATCCCTGTCCCCGTCCCGACTTGTCCCGACTTTGCTCGACTGCCGCTCGCTGCCGCTCGGGTCGTGGTCCATATGACAGCGCAAGCACGACAAACGTCTGCGGGACGAGACGAGACGCCTAAGGAATAAATTCGTGATTACAAATCAAATTTGGAACTTTACACAAAAATTGGCGGTGACGTATTTCAGAAATCAACTGCCGATTCGTACTGTTTTGTCGTTATCAAAGTCTTCTTGGCAAACTTGGTTAGCACATTCTCCCTCAAACTGAGTTAATTACTGCATTTTCGTACCATTACAGTAGTTTAAAAGGGTTAAGGAAGCATCTTTGTCACAACAGAAAGGCAGTTTGAAAATTGGGCTGGCAGGGGTAGCGACATAATAACAAAACAAAAAGAAAAGGAAGGGAGCCAACAGCACCCGGGTTTCCCAGGCGGTCACCCATCCAAGTACTAACCGGGCCCAATGATGCTTAACTTCGGTGATCGGGCGAGAACCGGTGTATTCATCATGGTATGGCCGTTGGCACTCGTGCAAGGTAGGAGCACGGCGGAATTCGCGTTCGGCTTCTCTCCCAACACACAAAATGTTAGTTTTCCGCCGCATTTGACGAAAGCACTTCCTTCTGCAACAGCCAGTTCCTCGCGGACGGCGCGGGGGGCGCGCCCGGCGTCCCAGCAGACCGACGGCCGAATTAGCGGGCGCACCGCCGCGTGTGTGAGACGCACTGTTGCTCGTTGCACCTCCTGTCATTCGTTGGGCGCGTGCAGCCTTCGACACACGCGGAGGACGCATCTTGTCCCTGGTGTCCAGCGGAGGGCCTGTGCGGGGTGTGGCAGTGTCGTGCTGGAGGGCGCCACTGGTAGCGATGTGGGCTTCCTCGCCTCACACCAGGTGTCTGCGTAGTTTGCAGTGCATTCGCGCCATTCCTATCCCTGTCCCCGTCCCGACTTGTCCCGACTTTGCTCGACTGCCGCTCGCTGCCGCTCGGGTCGTGGTCCATATGACAGCGCAAGCACGACAAACGTCTGCGGGACGAGACGAGACGACTAAGGAATAAATTCGTGATTACAAATCAAATTTGGAACTTTACACAAAAATTGGCGGTGACGTATTTCAGAAATCAACTGCCGATTCGTACTGTTTTGTCGTTATCAAAGTCTTCTTGGCAAACTTGGTTAGCACATTCTCCCTCAAACTGAGTTAATTACTGCATTTTCGTACCATTACAGTAGTTTAAAAGGGTTAAGGAAGCATCTTTGTCACAACAGAAAGGCAGTTTGAAAATTGGGCTGGCAGGGGTAGCGACATAATAACAAAACAAAAAGAAAAGGAAGGGAGCCAACAGCACCCGGGTTTCCCAGGCGGTCACCCATCCAAGTACTAACCGGGCCCAATGATGCTTAACTTCGGTGATCGGACGAGAACCGGTGTATTCATCATGGTATGGCCGTTGGCACTCGTGCAAGGTAGGAGCACGGCGGAATTCGCGTTCGGCTTCTCTCCCAACACACAAAATGTTAGTTTTCCGCCGCATTTGACGAAAGCACTTCCTTCTGCAACAGCCAGTTCCTCGCGGACGGCGCGGGGGGCGCGCCCGGCGTCCCAGCAGACCGACGGCCGAATTAGCGGGCGCACCGCCGCGTGTGTGAGACGCACTGTTGCTCGTTGTACCCCTCCTGTCATTCGTTGGGCGCGTGCAGCCTTCGACACACGCGGAGGACGCATCTTGTCCCTGGTGTCCAGCGGAGGGCCTGTGCGGGGTGTGGCAGTGTCGTGCTGGAGGGCGCCACTGGTAGCGATGTGGGCTTCCTCGCCTCACACCAGGTGTCTGCGTAGTTTGCAGTGCATTCGCGCCATTCCTATCCCTGTCCCCGTCCCGACTTGTCCCGACTTTGCTCGACTGCCGCTCGCTGCCGCTCGGGTCGTGGTCCATATGACAGCGCAAGCACGACAAACGTCTGCGGGACGAGACGAGACGACTAAGGAATAAATTCGTGATTACAAATCAAATTTGGAACTTTACACAAAAATTGGCGGTGACGTATTTCAGAAATCAACTGCCGATTCGTACTGTTTTGTCGTTATCAAAGTCTTCTTGGCAAACTTGGTTAGCACATTCTCCCTCAAACTGAGTTAATTACTGCATTTTCGTACCATTACAGTAGTTTAAAAGGGTTAAGGAAGCATCTTTGTCACAACAGAAAGGCAGTTTGAAAATTGGGCTGGCAGGGGTAGCGACATAATAACAAAACAAAAAGAAAAGGAAGGGAGCCAACAGCACCCGGGTTTCCCAGGCGGTCACCCATCCAAGTACTAACCGGGCCCAATGATGCTTAACTTCGGTGATCGGGCGAGAACCGGTGTATTCATCATGGTATGGCCGTTGGCACTCGTGCAAGGTAGGAGCACGGCGGAATTCGCGTTCGGCTTCTCTCCCAACACACAAAATGTTAGTTTTCCGCCGCATTTGACGAAAGCACTTCCTTCTGCAACAGCCAGTTCCTCGCGGACGGCGCGGGGGGCGCGCCCGGCGTCCCAGCAGACCGACGGCCGAATTAGCGGGCGCACCGCCGCGTGTGTGAGACGCACTGTTGCTCGTTGCACCTCCTGTCATTCGTTGGGCGCGTGCAGCCTTCGACACACGCGGAGGACGCATCTTGTCCCTGGTGTCCAGCGGAGGGCCTGTGCGGGGTGTGGCAGTGTCGTGCTGGAGGGCGCCACTGGTAGCGATGTGGGCTTCCTCGCCTCACACCAGGTGTCTGCGTAGTTTGCAGTGCATTCGCGCCATTCCTATCCCTGTCCCCGTCCCGACTTGTCCCGACTTTGCTCGACTGCCGCTCGCTGCCGCTCGGGTCGTGGTCCATATGACAGCGCAAGCACGACAAACGTCTGCGGGACGAGACGAGACGAGACGACTAAGGAATAAATTCGTGATTACAAATCAAATTTGGAACTTTACACAAATATAGGCGGTGACGTATTTCAGAAATCAACTGCCGATTCGTACTGTTTTGTCGTTTTCAAAGTCTTCTTGGCAAACTTGGTTAGCACATTCTCCCTCAAACTGAGTTAATTACTGCATTTTCGTACCCTTACAGTAGTTTAAAAGGCTTAAGGAAGCATCTTTGTCACAACAGAAAGGTAGTTTGAAAATTGGGCTGGCAGGGGTAGCGACATAATAACAAAACAAAAAAAGGAAAGGAGCCAACAGCACCTTTTCTTTTAAGTTTTTTAATTACTGCATTTTCTTACCACTACAGTAGTTTAAAAGGGTTAAGGAAGCATCTTTGTCACAACAGAAAGGTAGTTTGAAAATTGGGCTGGCAGGGGTAGCGACATAATAACAAAACCAAAAAGAAAGGAAAGGAGCCAACAGCACCTTTTCTTTTAAGTTTCTTAATTACTGCATTTTCTTACCACTACAGTAGTTTAAAAGGGTTAAGGAAGCATCTTTGTCACAACAGAAAGGTAGTTTGAAAATTGGGCTGGCAGGGGTAGCGACATAATAACAAAACCAAAAAGAAAGGAAAGGAGCCAACGGCACCCGGGTTTCCCAGGCGGTCACCCATCCAAGTACTAACCGGGCCCAATGATGCTTAACTTCGGGGATCGGACGAGAACCGGTGTATTCATCATGGTATGGCCGTTGGCACTCGTGCAATGTAGGAGCACGGCAGAATTCGCGTTCGGCTTCTCTCCCAACACACAAAATGTTAGTTTTCCGCCGCATTTGACGAAAGCACTTCCTTCTGCAACAGCCAGTTCCTCGCGGACGGCGCGGGGGGCGCGCCCGGCGTCCCAGCAGACCGACGGCCGAATTAGCGGGCGCACCGCTGCGTGTGTGAGACGCACTGTTGCTCGTTGCACCTCCTGTCATTCGTTGGGCGCGTGCAGCCTTCGACACACGCGGAGGACGCATCTTGTCCCTGGTGTCCAGCGGAGGGCCTGTGCGGGGTGTGGCAGTGTCGTGCTGGAGGGCGCCACTGGTAGCGATGTGGGCTTCCTCGCCTCACACCAGGTGTCTGCGTAGTTTGCAGTGCATTCGCGCCATTCCTATCCCTGTCCCCGTCCCGACTTGTCCCGACTTTGCTCGACTGCCGCTCGCTGCCGCTCGGGTCGTGGTCCATATGACAGCGCAAGCACGACAAACGTCTGCGGGACGAGACGAGACGAGACGACTAAGGAATAAATTCGTGATTACAAATCAAATTTGGAACTTTACACAAATATAGGCGGTGACGTATTTCAGAAATCAACTGCCGATTCGTACTGTTTTGTCGTTTTCAAAGTCTTCTTGGCAAACTTGGTTAGCACATTCTCCCTCAAACTGAGTTAATTACTGCATTTTCGTACCCTTACAGTAGTTTAAAAGGCTTAAGGAAGCATCTTTGTCACAACAGAAAGGTAGTTTGAAAATTGGGCTGGCAGGGGTAGCGACATAATAACAAAACAAAAAAAGGAAAGGAGCCAACAGCACCTTTTCTTTTAAGTTTTTTAATTACTGCATTTTCTTACCACTACAGTAGTTTAAAAGGGTTAAGGAAGCATCTTTGTCACAACAGAAAGGTAGTTTGAAAATTGGGCTGGCAGGGGTAGCGACATAATAACAAAACCAAAAAGAAAGGAAAGGAGCCAACAGCACCTTTTCTTTTAAGTTTCTTAATTACTGCATTTTCTTACCACTACAGTAGTTTAAAAGGGTTAAGGAAGCATCTTTGTCACAACAGAAAGGTAGTTTGAAAATTGGGCTGGCAGGGGTAGCGACATAATAACAAAACCAAAAAGAAAGGAAAGGAGCCAACGGCACCCGGGTTTCCCAGGCGGTCACCCATCCAAGTACTAACCGGGCCCAATGATGCTTAACTTCGGGGATCGGACGAGAACCGGTGTATTCATCATGGTATGGCCGTTGGCACTCGTGCAATGTAGGAGCACGGCAGAATTCGCGTTCGGCTTCTCTCCCAACACACAAAATGTTAGTTTTCCGCCGCATTTGACGAAAGCACTTCCTTCTGCAACAGCCAGTTCCTCGCGGACGGCGCGGGGGGCGCGCCCGGCGTCCCAGCAGACCGACGGCCGAATTAGCGGGCGCACCGCTGCGTGTGTGAGACGCACTGTTGCTCGTTGCACCTCCTGTCATTCGTTGGGCGCGTGCAGCCTTCGACACACGCGGAGGACGCATCTTGTCCCTGGTGTCCAGCGGAGGGCCTGTGCGGGGTGTGGCAGTGTCGTGCTGGAGGGCGCCACTGGTAGCGATGTGGGCTTCCTCGCCTCACACCAGGTGTCTGCGTAGTTTGCAGTGCATTCGCGCCATTCCTATCCCTGTCCCCGTCCCGACTTGTCCCGACTTTGCTCGACTGCCGCTCGCTGCCGCTCGGGTCGTGGTCTATATGACAGCGCAAGCACGACAAACGTCTGCGGGACGAGACGAGACGACTAAGGAATAAATTCGTGATTACAAATCAAATTTGGAACTTTACACAAAAATTGGCGGTGACGTATTTCAGAAATCAACTGCCGATTCGTACTGTTTTGTCGTTATCAAAGTCTTCTTGGCAAACTTGGTTAGCACATTCTCCCTCAAACTGAGTTAATTACTGCATTTTCGTACCATTACAGTAGTTTAAAAGGGTTAAGGAAGCATCTTTGTCACAACAGAAAGGCAGTTTGAAAATTGGGCTGGCAGGGGTAGCGACATAATAACAAAACAAAAAGAAAAGGAAGGGAGCCAACAGCACCCGGGTTTCCCAGGCGGTCACCCATCCAAGTACTAACCGGGCCCAATGATGCTTAACTTCGGTGATCGGGCGAGAACCGGTGTATTCATCATGGTATGGCCGTTGGCACTCGTGCAAGGTAGGAGCACGGCGGAATTCGCGTTCGGCTTCTCTCCCAACACACAAAATGTTAGTTTTCCGCCGCATTTGACGAAAGCACTTCCTTCTGCAACAGCCAGTTCCTCGCGGACGGCGCGGGGGGCGCGCCCGGCGTCCCAGCAGACCGACGGCCGAATTAGCGGGCGCACCGCCGCGTGTGTGAGACGCACTGTTGCTCGTTGCACCTCCTGTCATTCGTTGGGCGCGTGCAGCCTTCGACACACGCGGAGGACGCATCTTGTCCCTGGTGTCCAGCGGAGGGCCTGTGCGGGGTGTGGCAGTGTCGTGCTGGAGGGCGCCACTGGTAGCGATGTGGGCTTCCTCGCCTCACACCAGGTGTCTGCGTAGTTTGCAGTGCATTCGCGCCATTCCTATCCCTGTCCCCGTCCCGACTTGTCCCGACTTTGCTCGACTGCCGCTCGCTGCCGCTCGGGTCGTGGTCCATATGACAGCGCAAGCACGACAAACGTCTGCGGGACGAGACGAGACGACTAAGGAATAAATTCGTGATTACAAATCAAATTTGGAACTTTACACAAAAATTGGCGGTGACGTATTTCAGAAATCAACTGCCGATTCGTACTGTTTTGTCGTTATCAAAGTCTTCTTGGCAAACTTGGTTAGCACATTCTCCCTCAAACTGAGTTAATTACTGCATTTTCGTACCATTACAGTAGTTTAAAAGGGTTAAGGAAGCATCTTTGTCACAACAGAAAGGCAGTTTGAAAATTGGGCTGGCAGGGGTAGCGACATAATAACAAAACAAAAAGAAAAGGAAGGGAGCCAACAGCACCCGGGTTTCCCAGGCGGTCACCCATCCAAGTACTAACCGGGCCCAATGATGCTTAACTTCGGTGATCGGACGAGAACCGGTGTATTCATCATGGTATGGCCGTTGGCACTCGTGCAAGGTAGGAGCACGGCGGAATTCGCGTTCGGCTTCTCTGCCAACACACAAAATGTTAGTTTTCCGCCGCATTTGACGAAAGCACTTCCTTCTGCAACAGCCAGTTCCTCGCGGACGGCGCGGGGGGCGCGCCCGGCGTCCCAGCAGACCGACGGCCGAATTAGCGGGCGCACCGCCGCGTGTGTGAGACGCACTGTTGCTCGTTGTACCCCTCCTGTCATTCGTTGGGCGCGTGCAGCCTTCGACACACGCGGAGGACGCATCTTGTCCCTGGTGTCCAGCGGAGGGCCTGTGCGGGGTGTGGCAGTGTCGTGCTGGAGGGCGCCACTGGTAGCGATGTGGGCTTCCTCGCCTCACACCAGGTGTCTGCGTAGTTTGCAGTGCATTCGCGCCATTCCTATCCCTGTCCCCGTCCCGACTTGTCCCGACTTTGCTCGACTGCCGCTCGCTGCCGCTCGGGTCGTGGTCCATATGACAGCGCAAGCACGACAAACGTCTGCGGGACGAGACGAGACGACTAAGGAATAAATTCGTGATTACAAATCAAATTTGGAACTTTACACAAAAATTGGCGGTGACGTATTTCAGAAATCAACTGCCGATTCGTACTGTTTTGTCGTTATCAAAGTCTTCTTGGCAAACTTGGTTAGCACATTCTCCCTCAAACTGAGTTAATTACTGCATTTTCGTACCATTACAGTAGTTTAAAAGGGTTAAGGAAGCATCTTTGTCACAACAGAAAGGCAGTTTGAAAATTGGGCTGGCAGGGGTAGCGACATAATAACAAAACAAAAAGAAAAGGAAGGGAGCCAACAGCACCCGGGTTTCCCAGGCGGTCACCCATCCAAGTACTAACCGGGCCCAATGATGCTTAACTTCGGTGATCGGGCGAGAACCGGTGTATTCATCATGGTATGGCCGTTGGCACTCGTGCAAGGTAGGAGCACGGCGGAATTCGCGTTCGGCTTCTCTCCCAACACACAAAATGTTAGTTTTCCGCCGCATTTGACGAAAGCACTTCCTTCTGCAACAGCCAGTTCCTCGCGGACGGCGCGGGGGGCGCGCCCGGCGTCCCAGCAGACCGACGGCCGAATTAGCGGGCGCACCGCCGCGTGTGTGAGACGCACTGTTGCTCGTTGCACCTCCTGTCATTCGTTGGGCGCGTGCAGCCTTCGACACACGCGGAGGACGCATCTTGTCCCTGGTGTCCAGCGGAGGGCCTGTGCGGGGTGTGGCAGTGTCGTGCTGGAGGGCGCCACTGGTAGCGATGTGGGCTTCCTCGCCTCACACCAGGTGTCTGCGTAGTTTGCAGTGCATTCGCGCCATTCCTATCCCTGTCCCCGTCCCGACTTGTCCCGACTTTGCTCGACTGCCGCTCGCTGCCGCTCGGGTCGTGGTCCATATGACAGCGCAAGCACGACAAACGTCTGCGGGACGAGACGAGACGACTAAGGAATAAATTCGTGATTACAAATCAAATTTGGAACTTTACACAAAAATTGGCGGTGACGTATTTCAGAAATCAACTGCCGATTCGTACTGTTTTGTCGTTATCAAAGTCTTCTTGGCAAACTTGGTTAGCACATTCTCCCTCAAACTGAGTTAATTACTGCATTTTCGTACCATTACAGTAGTTTAAAAGGGTTAAGGAAGCATCTTTGTCACAACAGAAAGGCAGTTTGAAAATTGGGCTGGCAGGGGTAGCGACATAATAACAAAACAAAAAGAAAAGGAAGGGAGCCAACAGCACCCGGGTTTCCCAGGCGGTCACCCATCCAAGTACTAACCGGGCCCAATGATGCTTAACTTCGGTGATCGGACGAGAACCGGTGTATTCATCATGGTATGGCCGTTGGCACTCGTGCAAGGTAGGAGCACGGCGGAATTCGCGTTCGGCTTCTCTGCCAACACACAAAATGTTAGTTTTCCGCCGCATTTGACGAAAGCACTTCCTTCTGCAACAGCCAGTTCCTCGCGGACGGCGCGGGGGGCGCGCCCGGCGTCCCAGCAGACCGACGGCCGAATTAGCGGGCGCACCGCCGCGTGTGTGAGACGCACTGTTGCTCGTTGTACCCCTCCTGTCATTCGTTGGGCGCGTGCAGCCTTCGACACACGCGGAGGACGCATCTTGTCCCTGGTGTCCAGCGGAGGGCCTGTGCGGGGTGTGGCAGTGTCGTGCTGGAGGGCGCCACTGGTAGCGATGTGGGCTTCCTCGCCTCACACCAGGTGTCTGCGTAGTTTGCAGTGCATTCGCGCCATTCCTATCCCTGTCCCCGTCCCGACTTGTCCCGACTTTGCTCGACTGCCGCTCGCTGCCGCTCGGGTCGTGGTCCATATGACAGCGCAAGCACGACAAACGTCTGCGGGACGAGACGAGACGACTAAGGAATAAATTCGTGATTACAAATCAAATTTGGAACTTTACACAAAAATTGGCGGTGACGTATTTCAGAAATCAACTGCCGATTCGTACTGTTTTGTCGTTATCAAAGTCTTCTTGGCAAACTTGGTTAGCACATTCTCCCTCAAACTGAGTTAATTACTGCATTTTCGTACCATTACAGTAGTTTAAAAGGGTTAAGGAAGCATCTTTGTCACAACAGAAAGGCAGTTTGAAAATTGGGCTGGCAGGGGTAGCGACATAATAACAAAACAAAAAGAAAAGGAAGGGAGCCAACAGCACCCGGGTTTCCCAGGCGGTCACCCATCCAAGTACTAACCGGGCCCAATGATGCTTAACTTCGGTGATCGGACGAGAACCGGTGTATTCATCATGGTATGGCCGTTGGCACTCGTGCAAGGTAGGAGCACGGCGGAATTCGCGTTCGGCTTCTCTGCCAACACACAAAATGTTAGTTTTCCGCCGCATTTGACGAAAGCACTTCCTTCTGCAACAGCCAGTTCCTCGCGGACGGCGCGGGGGGCGCGCCCGGCGTCCCAGCAGACCGACGGCCGAATTAGCGGGCGCACCGCCGCGTGTGTGAGACGCACTGTTGCTCGTTGTACCCCTCCTGTCATTCGTTGGGCGCGTGCAGCCTTCGACACACGCGGAGGACGCATCTTGTCCCTGGTGTCCAGCGGAGGGCCTGTGCGGGGTGTGGCAGTGTCGTGCTGGAGGGCGCCACTGGTAGCGATGTGGGCTTCCTCGCCTCACACCAGGTGTCTGCGTAGTTTGCAGTGCATTCGCGCCATTCCTATCCCTGTCCCCGTCCCGACTTGTCCCGACTTTGCTCGACTGCCGCTCGCTGCCGCTCGGGTCGTGGTCCATATGACAGCGCAAGCACGACAAACGTCTGCGGGACGAGACGAGACGAGACGACTAAGGAATAAATTCGTGATTACAAATCAAATTTGGAACTTTACACAAATATAGGCGGTGACGTATTTCAGAAATCAACTGCCGATTCGTACTGTTTTGTCGTTTTCAAAGTCTTCTTGGCAAACTTGGTTAGCACATTCTCCCTCAAACTGAGTTAATTACTGCATTTTCGTACCCTTACAGTAGTTTAAAAGGCTTAAGGAAGCATCTTTGTCACAACAGAAAGGTAGTTTGAAAATTGGGCTGGCAGGGCTAGCGACATAATAACAAAACAAAAAAAGGAAAGGAGCCAACAGCACCTTTTCTTTTAAGTTTTTTAATTACTGCATTTTCTTACCACTACAGTAGTTTAAAAGGGTTAAGGAAGCATCTTTGTCACAACAGAAAGGTAGTTTGAAAATTGGGCTGGCAGGGGTAGCGACATAATAACAAAACCAAAAAGAAAGGAAAGGAGCCAACAGCACCTTTTCTTTTAAGTTTCTTAATTACTGCATTTTCTTACCACTACAGTAGTTTAAAAGGGTTAAGGAAGCATCTTTGTCACAACAGAAAGGTAGTTTGAAAATTGGGCTGGCAGGGGTAGCGACATAATAACAAAACCAAAAAGAAAGGAAAGGAGCCAACGGCACCCGGGTTTCCCAGGCGGTCACCCATCCAAGTACTAACCGGGCCCAATGATGCTTAACTTCGGGGATCGGACGAGAACCGGTGTATTCATCATGGTATGGCCGTTGGCACTCGTGCAATGTAGGAGCACGGCAGAATTCGCGTTCGGCTTCTCTCCCAACACACAAAATGTTAGTTTTCCGCCGCATTTGACGAAAGCACTTCCTTCTGCAACAGCCAGTTCCTCGAGGACGGCGCGGGGGGCGCGCCCGGCGTCCCAGCAGACCGACGGCCGAATTAGCGGGCGCACCGCCGCGTGTGTGAGACGCACTGTTGCCCGTTGCACCTCCTGTCATTCGTTGGGCGCGTGCAGCCTTCGACACTAGCGGGGGGCGCATCGTGTCCCTGGTGTCCAGCGGAGGGCCTGTGCGGGGTGTGGCAGTGTCGTGCTGGAGGGTCCCACTGGTAGCGATGTGGGCTTCCTCGCCTCACACCAGGTGTCTGCGTAGTTTGCAGTGCATTCGCGCCATTCCTATCCCTGTCCCCGTCCCGACTTGTCCCGACTTTGCTCGACTGCCGCTCGCTGCCGCTCGGGTCGTGGTCCATATGACAGCGCAAGCACGACAAACGTCTGCGGGACGAGACGAGACGAGACGACTAAGGAATAAATTCGTGATTACAAATCAAATTTGGAACTTTACACAAATATAGGCGGTGACGTATTTCAGAAATCAACTGCCGATTCGTACTGTTTTGTCGTTTTCAAAGTCTTCTTGGCAAACTTGGTTAGCACATTCTCCCTCAAACTGAGTTAATTACTGCATTTTCGTACCCTTACAGTAGTTTAAAAGGCTTAAGGAAGCATCTTTGTCACAACAGAAAGGTAGTTTGAAAATTGGGCTGGCAGGGGTAGCGACATAATAACAAAACAAAAAAAGGAAAGGAGCCAACAGCACCTTTTCTTTTAAGTTTTTTAATTACTGCATTTTCTTACCACTACAGTAGTTTAAAAGGGTTAAGGAAGCATCTTTGTCACAACAGAAAGGTAGTTTGAAAATTGGGCTGGCAGGGGTAGCGACATAATAACAAAACCAAAAAGAAAGGAAAGGAGCCAACAGCACCTTTTCTTTTAAGTTTCTTAATTACTGCATTTTCTTACCACTACAGTAGTTTAAAAGGGTTAAGGAAGCATCTTTGTCACAACAGAAAGGTAGTTTGAAAATTGGGCTGGCAGGGGTAGCGACATAATAACAAAACCAAAAAGAAAGGAAAGGAGCCAACGGCACCCGGGTTTCCCAGGCGGTCACCCATCCAAGTACTAACCGGGCCCAATGATGCTTAACTTCGGGGATCGGACGAGAACCGGTGTATTCATCATGGTATGGCCGTTGGCACTCGTGCAATGTAGGAGCACGGCAGAATTCGCGTTCGGCTTCTCTCCCAACACACAAAATGTTAGTTTTCCGCCGCATTTGACGAAAGCACTTCCTTCTGCAACAGCCAGTTCCTCGCGGACGGCGCGGGGGGCGCGCCCGGCGTCCCAGCAGACCGACGGCCGAATTAGCGGGCGCACCGCCGCGTGTGTGAGACGCACTTTTGCTCGTTGCACCTCCTGTCATTCGTTGGGCGCGTGCAGCCTTCGACACACGCAGAGGACGCATCTTGTCCCTGGTGTCCAGCGGAGGGCCTGTGCGGGGTGTGGCAGTGTCGTGCTGGAGGGCGCCACTGGTAGCGATGTGGGCTTCCTCGCCTCACACCAGGTGTCTGCGTAGTTTGCAGTGCATTCGCGCCATTCCTATCCCTGTCCCCGTCCCGACTTGTCCCGACTTTGCTCGACTGCCGCTCGCTGCCGCTCGGGTCGTGGTCCATATGACAGCGCAAGCACGACAAACGTCTGCGGGACGAGACGAGACGACTAAGGAATAAATTCGTGATTACAAATCAAATTTGGAACTTTACACAAAAATTGGCGGTGACGTATTTCAGAAATCAACTGCCGATTCGTACTGTTTTGTCGTTATCAAAGTCTTCTTGGCAAACTTGGTTAGCACATTCTCCCTCAAACTGAGTTAATTACTGCATTTTCGTACCATTACAGTAGTTTAAAAGGGTTAAGGAAGCATCTTTGTCACAACAGAAAGGCAGTTTGAAAATTGGGCTGGCAGGGGTAGCGACATAATAACAAAACAAAAAGAAAAGGAAGGGAGCCAACAGCACCCGGGTTTCCCAGGCGGTCACCCATCCAAGTACTAACCGGGCCCAATGATGCTTAACTTCGGTGATCGGACGAGAACCGGTGTATTCATCATGGTATGGCCGTTGGCACTCGTGCAAGGTAGGAGCACGGCGGAATTCGCGTTCGGCTTCTCTCCCAACACACAAAATGTTAGTTTTCCGCCGCATTTGACGAAAGCACTTCCTTCTGCAACAGCCAGTTCCTCGCGGACGGCGCGGGGGGCGCGCCCGGCGTCCCAGCAGACCGACGGCCGAATTAGCGGGCGCACCGCCGCGTGTGTGAGACGCACTGTTGCTCGTTGCACCTCCTGTCATTCGTTGGGCGCGTGCAGCCTTCGACACACGCGGAGGACGCATCTTGTCCCTGGTGTCCAGCGGAGGGCCTGTGCGGGGTGTGGCAGTGTCGTGCTGGAGGGCGCCACTGGTAGCGATGTGGGCTTCCTCGCCTCACACCAGGTGTCTGCGTAGTTTGCAGTGCATTCGCGCCATTCCTATCCCTGTCCCCGTCCCGACTTGTCCCGACTTTGCTCGACTGCCGCTCGCTGCCGCTCGGGTCGTGGTCCATATGACAGCGCAAGCACGACAAACGTCTGCGGGACGAGACGAGACGACTAAGGAATAAATTCGTGATTACAAATCAAATTTGGAACTTTACACAAAAATTGGCGGTGACGTATTTCAGAAATCAACTGCCGATTCGTACTGTTTTGTCGTTATCAAAGTCTTCTTGGCAAACTTGGTTAGCACATTCTCCCTCAAACTGAGTTAATTACTGCATTTTCGTACCATTACAGTAGTTTAAAAGGGTTAAGGAAGCATCTTTGTCACAACAGAAAGGCAGTTTGAAAATTGGGCTGGCAGGGGTAGCGACATAATAACAAAACAAAAAGAAAAGGAAGGGAGCCAACAGCACCCGGGTTTCCCAGGCGGTCACCCATCCAAGTACTAACCGGGCCCAATGATGCTTAACTTCGGTGATCGGACGAGAACCGGTGTATTCATCATGGTATGGCCGTTGGCACTCGTGCAAGGTAGGAGCACGGCGGAATTCGCGTTCGGCTTCTCTCCCAACACACAAAATGTTAGTTTTCCGCCGCATTTGACGAAAGCACTTCCTTCTGCAACAGCCAGTTCCTCGCGGACGGCGCGGGGGGCGCGCCCGGCGTCCCAGCAGACCGACGGCCGAATTAGCGGGCGCACCGCCGCGTGTGTGAGACGCACTGTTGCTCGTTGCACCTCCTGTCATTCGTTGGGCGCGTGCAGCCTTCGACACACGCGGAGGACGCATCTTGTCCCTGGTGTCCAGCGGAGGGCCTGTGCGGGGTGTGGCAGTGTCGTGCTGGAGGGCGCCACTGGTAGCGATGTGGGCTTCCTCGCCTCACACCAGGTGTCTGCGTAGTTTGCAGTGCATTCGCGCCATTCCTATCCCTGTCCCCGTCCCGACTTGTCCCGACTTTGCTCGACTGCCGCTCGCTGCCGCTCGGGTCGTGGTCCATATGACAGCGCAAGCACGACAAACGTCTGCGGGACGAGACGAGACGACTAAGGAATAAATTCGTGATTACAAATCAAATTTGGAACTTTACACAAAAATTGGCGGTGACGTATTTCAGAAATCAACTGCCGATTCGTACTGTTTTGTCGTTATCAAAGTCTTCTTGGCAAACTTGGTTAGCACATTCTCCCTCAAACTGAGTTAATTACTGCATTTTCGTACCATTACAGTAGTTTAAAAGGGTTAAGGAAGCATCTTTGTCACAACAGAAAGGCAGTTTGAAAATTGGGCTGGCAGGGGTAGCGACATAATAACAAAACAAAAAGAAAAGGAAGGGAGCCAACAGCACCCGGGTTTCCCAGGCGGTCACCCATCCAAGTACTAACCGGGCCCAATGATGCTTAACTTCGGTGATCGGACGAGAACCGGTGTATTCATCATGGTATGGCCGTTGGCACTCGTGCAAGGTAGGAGCACGGCGGAATTCGCGTTCGGCTTCTCTCCCAACACACAAAATGTTAGTTTTCCGCCGCATTTGACGAAAGCACTTCCTTCTGCAACAGCCAGTTCCTCGCGGACGGCGCGGGGGGCGCGCCCGGCGTCCCAGCAGACCGACGGCCGAATTAGCGGGCGCACCGCCGCGTGTGTGAGACGCACTGTTGCTCGTTGCACCTCCTGTCATTCGTTGGGCGCGTGCAGCCTTCGACACACGCGGAGGACGCATCTTGTCCCTGGTGTCCAGCGGAGGGCCTGTGCGGGGTGTGGCAGTGTCGTGCTGGAGGGCGCCACTGGTAGCGATGTGGGCTTCCTCGCCTCACACCAGGTGTCTGCGTAGTTTGCAGTGCATTCGCGCCATTCCTATCCCTGTCCCCGTCCCGACTTGTCCCGACTTTGCTCGACTGCCGCTCGCTGCCGCTCGGGTCGTGGTCCATATGACAGCGCAAGCACGACAAACGTCTGCGGGACGAGACGAGACGACTAAGGAATAAATTCGTGATTACAAATCAAATTTGGAACTTTACACAAAAATTGGCGGTGACGTATTTCAGAAATCAACTGCCGATTCGTACTGTTTTGTCGTTATCAAAGTCTTCTTGGCAAACTTGGTTAGCACATTCTCCCTCAAACTGAGTTAATTACTGCATTTTCGTACCATTACAGTAGTTTAAAAGGGTTAAGGAAGCATCTTTGTCACAACAGAAAGGCAGTTTGAAAATTGGGCTGGCAGGGGTAGCGACATAATAACAAAACAAAAAGAAAAGGAAGGGAGCCAACAGCACCCGGGTTTCCCAGGCGGTCACCCATCCAAGTACTAACCGGGCCCAATGATGCTTAACTTCGGTGATCGGACGAGAACCGGTGTATTCATCATGGTATGGCCGTTGGCACTCGTGCAAGGTAGGAGCACGGCGGAATTCGCGTTCGGCTTCTCTCCCAACACACAAAATGTTAGTTTTCCGCCGCATTTGACGAAAGCACTTCCTTCTGCAACAGCCAGTTCCTCGCGGACGGCGCGGGGGGCGCGCCCGGCGTCCCAGCAGACCGACGGCCGAATTAGCGGGCGCACCGCCGCGTGTGTGAGACGCACTGTTGCTCGTTGCACCTCCTGTCATTCGTTGGGCGCGTGCAGCCTTCGACACACGCGGAGGACGCATCTTGTCCCTGGTGTCCAGCGGAGGGCCTGTGCGGGGTGTGGCAGTGTCGTGCTGGAGGGCGCCACTGGTAGCGATGTGGGCTTCCTCGCCTCACACCAGGTGTCTGCGTAGTTTGCAGTGCATTCGCGCCATTCCTATCCCTGTCCCCGTCCCGACTTGTCCCGACTTTGCTCGACTGCCGCTCGCTGCCGCTCGGGTCGTGGTCCATATGACAGCGCAAGCACGACAAACGTCTGCGGGACGAGACGAGACGACTAAGGAATAAATTCGTGATTACAAATCAAATTTGGAACTTTACACAAAAATTGGCGGTGACGTATTTCAGAAATCAACTGCCGATTCGTACTGTTTTGTCGTTATCAAAGTCTTCTTGGCAAACTTGGTTAGCACATTCTCCCTCAAACTGAGTTAATTACTGCATTTTCGTACCATTACAGTAGTTTAAAAGGGTTAAGGAAGCATCTTTGTCACAACAGAAAGGCAGTTTGAAAATTGGGCTGGCAGGGGTAGCGACATAATAACAAAACAAAAAGAAAAGGAAGGGAGCCAACAGCACCTTTTTTTTTTTTTTTTTTTTTTTCACCCACCTTTTTTTTTTTTTTTTTTTTAACAAAACGCCTTCCCTTGGCGAGCTTCTTCAGCTATAAAGGTGCCGTTGACTTCTGCAAGGGATGCGGGGTAAGGCCCCCTAATAGTGCCTTCATCGGCGAGGTGTGCCGGCGTGGGTATGTGCTGTGTGCTTCCACGACAAGAAACAGAAAAGAATGTGCATCCTCCCATACAAAAAAAAAGAAATGCAAGGGAATCCGCTCCCCAGACTTCATTACAAATAAGAGAAACAAAATTGGCCACTGTACACCATTGCAGCTTGCCGTGACAGTGATCCACACCAACGACAACCTGCCAAAGCAACAGGCATGTGGCATCCGCCAAAGAAGTGAATCCACCGGAATATAAATGAAAGTAAATTAAAGTCCGAAAAAAAAAAATATGTCGCCGCTAACGGTCGACGGATGGTACATGGAGAATAAAACAAACGTCGACGCACAGCAATAGGAAAGTGTCCCACATTCAGACACTCACCAACTGTGATAAAATGATCACCGCGACACGGCCCCCTCAGTCGCCGCGAGAAAAGAACAAATAACAAGAAAGAAATAAAGGAGGAACAGAAAGTAAAGCAAACATAAAAGAACTTTTGACGGACAAAACACCATTCACATAACTGTAGGTCACGTGTACGTTTACGTTAATGTACGGTCCATTAGAAACACACCTTTACCATGCCATAAAATCAGTATCCAAGAAATGAAGTCCGTTGGTAAGCAAGGGTTCGTCATAACACGCCAACAGGATTAGTGGCAGTAGTATCAGATAGGAAAAGTAAAAATGTCAAGATCGGGTATGTAGTCTTATCGGGTAAGTGACAATTTAGTGAAGGCATGGGCCAAGGCAACATGCAAAAAATTGGCGAAAGTCGAGGAATAAGCCGGTCGACCAAGGGTCAGACGATGTTCCGCCCACAGGTAAGACAGAAAGTCGACGGCAGTAGTCAATTTCAGGGTGAAAATACAAAAAACCGTGTGTCCCAAAATCCAAAGAGTTGCATTCCGTTTGGTGGCCGGATACGCCGCACACTGAGGCACGATGGCGTCCAGGGCTGTCACCTGGCGCCTGTCCACTCTGTTGATTAGACGCACCATGTCACACGCAATGTCCCAGACATCACGGAATTTCCGACATTCGAATCGGTGTTCGATGGTGTCCTCCTCAGGACACGCATCACAGACTCCCGAAGGAATCAGATCGATGGAGTGCAGCTTAGCATTAGTCGGAAATGTGCGGTTGACCACTTTATACCATGTTCCGTAAACATGGGGCGGAATAACGGCGGCGGCAAGGTTCCGCCACACCATCCTCCAGTCGTGCTGAGGTAGCCGATACTCCCATTTATTCCTGCTTGGCGATCCCCGAAGAGCGCGCACAACGTCACCGACATTGCACGCACGGACATCACCGAGCACCAGGTAACTGTTATACACATAATACCGGCGGACAAAGTTCAACGTGTACGGAATATTACTGACCGAGACCGGAGCAACCACCGATGGTGGGCGATAGGCATGGAATAAAGCAGCCGTCGGACTGCACGGCCCCTTGTCAAGCACCACGGTAGTCCGCTTCACGAAGAGTGCCGCACATTTGTTGCGAAAGTCAACGAAACCCAGCCCCCCCTCCGTCAGACTCAAGGTGCAGGTGGCCAGGGAGACTTTAAATATGTCACCCTTCCACAGCAACCAATAGACCGCCTGTTGAATGGCCCGTTCCAGTTGCTTCGGCACAGGGAGGACTTGTGCCAAATACCATGCTTTGGCCAAAATCTGCGTGTTGATAAGGGTCACTCGTTGACGGAGCGCCAAGTTCCTAGAGGCACACAGTTTCGCAACGGCCCTGACCTTATACAGCGTGGACCGCCAATTAAGAGCTTCCATACGCTGCGTATTGTCGGTCAGAATGACACCAAGGACAGTCTGCCGTGGCTTGACACAAAACCAGTCGCCGCGAACAGTACGCAGGCGAGGTGTAAGAGGGAGTAAAACAGTTTTCCGAGGATTAACGATAGCCCCCGTTGCCCTCTCAAATCGCTGCAGAACACCATGTAACCTGTCAATATCCTCTGGCTGATCGAGGAACACGCCGAGGTCGTCGGCATACGCTCTACAGATCAGCTGATCGTCACCAATGCGTATGCCCCGGCATTCCTGGGCGATACAGCGGAGGAGCGGATCCAACGCCAAAGCGAAGAGCGACATAGACAAGGGGCAGCCCTGGCGAACTGAGCGGCTAATAGGTATAACACGACTGGGAGTTCCGTTTATTACAACCCGTGACGTGGCATTCCTTAAAATATTGTGCACCATCGTCGTCAGTTTAAAACCAAATCCGAAACCGACCAAGACCCGCCGCAGATAGGTGTGACTAATCCGATCGAAAGCGTTTTTGAAGTCGACCAGCATTATCGCAGCCGTCCGGAGCCTGTGACTTTTAACATATCCGATACAATCCCGGTACGCCAGAACAGCATCGAATATGTTACGGTCCCTGACAGCGCAAGTCTGATGGTCACTCACCACCCTTGGCATAACGTTCGTCAACCTGTGCGTGATACACCGCGCTATAATTTTATAGTCGGCGTTCAGCAAGGTTATAGGACGGACATTGTCAAGATTTGGTGTTGCGGCCGATTTTGGAACGAGTGCAATGCGCCCTTCTGAAAATTCCGCAGGAATAGCAACGCCGTTATGGACCTCATTCATAATGGCAATTAAAACATCACTTAAAAGACTGAAAAATTTTAAATAAAATTCGGCAGGAATCCCGTCCAGTCCAGGGGACCGGCCCCTAGGACTGCATTTCACAGCTGTATTTAAGTCATCAAGGGTAAAAGGTTCATTTAAAATGGCTCTATCTTGTCGTGTTAACATACGTGGGACCCTCTGCAAAAAATCGCGCAGCGCCCCGGCGTCGACGTCAACCTGTCGAAAGAGCGTCTCAAAGTGCGCGTGAACTTCGCGCTCAATGGCCGCACCATCGGAGGTGGACGTGCCATCTCGCTGGATCCATTTACGGATGGCCAACCGCTCGCGCCGCCGGCGCTCCCTGCTCAGGTGGTAGAGAGAGAGCGGTTCCCCTTCCACGTCGCCCACCGGTTGGCTCCGCGCGATAGCCCCAACACCCTTCCGACGAAGATCATCGAGGAGCTTGGCTTTGAATTGATTAAAAACCGGAAGCAACTCAGGTGACATTGCGACGCGCTGAGCGATATCCTTTAAACAGTCCTGGTAAAAACGTGCCGTCGACCGACGCCAATGCGCCGCATCGCGGCTAAAATCGATTAAAAAACGCCGAATAGCCGGCTTGGCGACCGCCACCCACCACCCGATAGTACTGCCGTCATCGCCTTTACCACGCAAGAGCTTGCGCCACAACGCAGTAAATTGAGACGTGAGACTGGCATCGTCCAAAAGGCTACAGTTAAATTTCCAAATATTGCGGCGCCGAGGAGGGCGCGCACGCGGCAGGAGAAGCTGACACATGTAACCGCAATGGTCTGAAAAAATAACCGGCAACACGTCCACCTGCCGGACGTGGGCAGCGAGCGGCGAAGACACATAGATCCTGTCCAAGCGACTGTGACCGGTGGCGTAAAAGTGGGTGAAATGCGTCTTATCCGGATGCAGCACACGCCACGTGTCGCGGAGCCGAAAGCTGTCAACCAACGTACGCAATTCCTGGCACCAGTTGGGACGCGGCTCCTGATCACGACCATCAATCACAGCATTAAAATCACCACCGATCACTAAGTCAGTATGATTACGATGGAGAAGTGGACAGAGATCCAGACCATAAAATTTATTCCGCGCTGGCTTGTCACCGGCATGAGCATACACGTTAACAAAGGCAAGACCATTGACGGTACATGCTATAGCGCGGCCATTTGGCAATATTTCAATATTGCTAACATCAAATCCAGGACGGATTAAGATAGCAGTACCAGTCTGTTCGTCGGACATTATATTATCAACGACAGTAAAATCAGAAGTGTCAAGTAAAAACAACAGAGCCTGACGCGTAACTTCCTGTAAAAATGCCACATGACAGTGGGAGTCATGTAAAAAAGTGAGCAAAGCCGACAACTTGTGCGGATTACTCAACTTGTTAACATTGAGAGTTAAAACATTCCACGAACAACGCTCAGGCTCCATACACAAATAAAATATACAAGCACAAAAAACTCCTCAGTTAAAAACAGTCAGCAGACATAGACGGAATTTCAGCCACCAAAAGGGATAAAATGGTCGCTAATAAAGACGGGAGGAATCCCTGGCAACTGGATCAGGGAACAACAGAGAAGAACATTGATAGAGAAGATATGCCACGAACAATGCTCAGGCCCCATACACAAATGAAATACACATGCACAAAACGCTCCTCACGTCAAAAACAGGCAGCAACATGGACGGAATTTCAGCCAACTTTGTTAAAAAGAGACAGCAAACATGGACGGAATTTCGGCCACCAAAGAAGGATAAAAAGTTCTCTAAAAGACGGGAGTAATTCCCGCCAACTGGATTAGGGGACAACAAAGAATCCACTAAGTCTCACCGCCTTCCACATCCTCCGCCCACTCAGTGGGGTACACGGGAGTGGGGGCGGACGCGGTCCCAGAATCTGTGCCACCGGAAGCCACCGACAAAGGAGCGGCAACGGGCATCTCCACGTCGGGAGAAGAAGCCGGCACTCGCTCGGGGGCAGAAGGACAGACACGACGCTTGTGGGTGTCTTCAGCCTTCCGTTTGGTCGGCAATTGCGGCGGCACCGCAGCCAAAGCCGTGTCGGCCGGCAATACCGAATCGGCACCTGCGGGCGGCTGACTTAAAACGGTACGTAAATGTCGAACAGCGACATCACGCTTCTGATCGGCCACGGTGAGATCGTCAGGCAGCGGATGGCGAGAAGCGGCACGCTGGTGGTGTTGCGACTGCTGTGTCGGAGGCCCGGAGCCGGAAGCCTGAGACGGCCGCCGCTCGCGGTCTAGGTCCCGACGCGCGACACGCTGTTGTGAGTCGTGCCGACCAACTCGCGACTGCCGGGAACCGGCGGGCGAACGGTCAATTGGAGACGGACTGCGGTCGGGTCGGGTAAACCCCCTATCAGAGGAAGGCGACCGACCGACACTACGAGCACGTTGCCGGCTAGAACTGCGAGACGGAAATTCATCACGCCGCGGTTTCGGAGTCGCAAAAAATTCCCGCGTCTCCACGGCAGCAGAGCGAACAGGAGCACCGGCAGCCACGTCAACTGAGGCAGTCAACGTATCAGAAAATTCCTGTACCGTAACAGGCTGCGGAACAGGGTCCGACACTACATCAGTCGCCGACGCGGGCGTGGGGTCGGACACAGACTCAAGTGAAACACGTGGGAAAGACAAACTTTCGTCAGTCTGCACGGTAGCCGTAGCAGGCGCGGAAACGGCAGACACAGAAGCAAGGTCACAATCGGGAGTGGACACATCCATGGCAACCTCGGCGTCAGCTAGGTTAGCATCGGCCACGCGGCGCGCGGGTGCGGGGGGGGCTGTACCTAAGACCGAAGCAGCGACAGAGGCAAAGCTGGCCCCGCGCAAACCGTCGTCAATCGGTAATTGAACAGGCCGTTTACGTTTAGGACAATCTTGCCGGTAATGACCAACGCCACTACAAAAGGAACAAGTCTGAGGCTGTCCACTATAAGTCACAAACGCACGGTGGCCGTTGACCAAAATAAATGACGGAATGTGCTGTCTGACAACCATTTTCACACTCCGCACACCGTTTTCGACTTGAAACAAATAGGCAGAGGACCACTTTTCCTTAATCACCGACAAAACGGTACCGTACGGCCGCAAATAACGTGAAATGGTATCATTACGTATTTCAAAGGGCAAGTTAAAGATGCGAATTTGCCTAACGCCGAAGCCAGCGTGCGACACAGTCACATTACTAATTTTACCGTCAAGATGTCGAAATTTACGCACACCGTCATTGACAGACACAACAGTATCACACATGTCAGGAGATTTCAATTTTAAAAACACTGAATTAAGGAACGTATCAAACTGTATGCCAAGAACGTCATCATGCCGTAACATCAAGTCCTCTAATATCCAACGGTGAATCTCAAAGGCCGAAGGTTTATCTACTGAACGATCAAATTCACATTGGACGTTATTCTGCCTTTCCTCACTATCATCGTAAATCATTTCCATTACTTACAGTCAGGTAGTAATACAGCCACGAGGCAGAAGAAGCAGACGACACGCGAGGCGCCGCCGGCCCAGTCGCACGAGGTAAACACAGCGCGCCAGGCACCGAGGTGTAGCTGGGCGCGTGCAGCCTTCGACACACGCAGAGGACGCATCTTGTCCCTGGTGTCCAGCGGAGGGCCTGTGCGGGGTGTGGCAGTGTCGTGCTGGAGGGCGCCACTGGTAGCGATGTGGGCTTCCTCGCCTCACACCAGGTGTCTGCGTAGTTTGCAGTGCATTCGCGCCATTCCTATCCCTGTCCCCGTCCCGACTTGTCCCGACTTTGCTCGACTGCCGCTCGCTGCCGCTCGGGTCGTGGTCCATATGACAGCGCAAGCACGACAAACGTCTGCGGGACGAGACGAGACGACTAAGGAATAAATTCGTGATTACAAATCAAATTTGGAACTTTACACAAAAATTGGCGGTGACGTATTTCAGAAATCAACTGCCGATTCGTACTGTTTTGTCGTTATCAAAGTCTTCTTGGCAAACTTGGTTAGCACATTCTCCCTCAAACTGAGTTAATTACTGCATTTTCGTACCATTACAGTAGTTTAAAAGGGTTAAGGAAGCATCTTTGTCACAACAGAAAGGCAGTTTGAAAATTGGGCTGGCAGGGGTAGCGACATAATAACAAAACAAAAAGAAAAGGAAGGGAGCCAACAGCACCCGGGTTTCCCAGGCGGTCACCCATCCAAGTACTAACCGGGCCCAATGATGCTTAACTTCGGTGATCGGACGAGAACCGGTGTATTCATCATGGTATGGCCGTTGGCACTCGTGCAAGGTAGGAGCACGGCGGAATTCGCGTTCGGCTTCTCTCCCAACACACAAAATGTTAGTTTTCCGCCGCATTTGACGAAAGCACTTCCTTCTGCAACAGCCAGTTCCTCGCGGACGGCGCGGGGGGCGCGCCCGGCGTCCCAGCAGACCGACGGCCGAATTAGCGGGCGCACCGCCGCGTGTGTGAGACGCACTGTTGCTCGTTGCACCTCCTGTCATTCGTTGGGCGCGTGCAGCCTTCGACACACGCGGAGGACGCATCTTGTCCCTGGTGTCCAGCGGAGGGCCTGTGCGGGGTGTGGCAGTGTCGTGCTGGAGGGCGCCACTGGTAGCGATGTGGGCTTCCTCGCCTCACACCAGGTGTCTGCGTAGTTTGCAGTGCATTCGCGCCATTCCTATCCCTGTCCCCGTCCCGACTTGTCCCGACTTTGCTCGACTGCCGCTCGCTGCCGCTCGGGTCGTGGTCCATATGACAGCGCAAGCACGACAAACGTCTGCGGGACGAGACGAGACGACTAAGGAATAAATTCGTGATTACAAATCAAATTTGGAACTTTACACAAAAATTGGCGGTGACGTATTTCAGAAATCAACTGCCGATTCGTACTGTTTTGTCGTTATCAAAGTCTTCTTGGCAAACTTGGTTAGCACATTCTCCCTCAAACTGAGTTAATTACTGCATTTTCGTACCATTACAGTAGTTTAAAAGGGTTAAGGAAGCATCTTTGTCACAACAGAAAGGCAGTTTGAAAATTGGGCTGGCAGGGGTAGCGACATAATAACAAAACAAAAAGAAAAGGAAGGGAGCCAACAGCACCCGGGTTTCCCAGGCGGTCACCCATCCAAGTACTAACCGGGCCCAATGATGCTTAACTTCGGTGATCGGACGAGAACCGGTGTATTCATCATGGTATGGCCGTTGGCACTCGTGCAAGGTAGGAGCACGGCGGAATTCGCGTTCGGCTTCTCTCCCAACACACAAAATGTTAGTTTTCCGCCGCATTTGACGAAAGCACTTCCTTCTGCAACAGCCAGTTCCTCGCGGACGGCGCGGGGGGCGCGCCCGGCGTCCCAGCAGACCGACGGCCGAATTAGCGGGCGCACCGCCGCGTGTGTGAGACGCACTGTTGCTCGTTGCACCTCCTGTCATTCGTTGGGCGCGTGCAGCCTTCGACACACGCGGAGGACGCATCTTGTCCCTGGTGTCCAGCGGAGGGCCTGTGCGGGGTGTGGCAGTGTCGTGCTGGAGGGCGCCACTGGTAGCGATGTGGGCTTCCTCGCCTCACACCAGGTGTCTGCGTAGTTTGCAGTGCATTCGCGCCATTCCTATCCCTGTCCCCGTCCCGACTTGTCCCGACTTTGCTCGACTGCCGCTCGCTGCCGCTCGGGTCGTGGTCCATATGACAGCGCAAGCACGACAAACGTCTGCGGGACGAGACGAGACGACTAAGGAATAAATTCGTGATTACAAATCAAATTTGGAACTTTACACAAAAATTGGCGGTGACGTATTTCAGAAATCAACTGCCGATTCGTACTGTTTTGTCGTTATCAAAGTCTTCTTGGCAAACTTGGTTAGCACATTCTCCCTCAAACTGAGTTAATTACTGCATTTTCGTACCATTACAGTAGTTTAAAAGGGTTAAGGAAGCATCTTTGTCACAACAGAAAGGCAGTTTGAAAATTGGGCTGGCAGGGGTAGCGACATAATAACAAAACAAAAAGAAAAGGAAGGGAGCCAACAGCACCCGGGTTTCCCAGGCGGTCACCCATCCAAGTACTAACCGGGCCCAATGATGCTTAACTTCGGTGATCGGACGAGAACCGGTGTATTCATCATGGTATGGCCGTTGGCACTCGTGCAAGGTAGGAGCACGGCGGAATTCGCGTTCGGCTTCTCTCCCAACACACAAAATGTTAGTTTTCCGCCGCATTTGACGAAAGCACTTCCTTCTGCAACAGCCAGTTCCTCGCGGACGGCGCGGGGGGCGCGCCCGGCGTCCCAGCAGACCGACGGCCGAATTAGCGGGCGCACCGCCGCGTGTGTGAGACGCACTGTTGCTCGTTGCACCTCCTGTCATTCGTTGGGCGCGTGCAGCCTTCGACACACGCGGAGGACGCATCTTGTCCCTGGTGTCCAGCGGAGGGCCTGTGCGGGGTGTGGCAGTGTCGTGCTGGAGGGCGCCACTGGTAGCGATGTGGGCTTCCTCGCCTCACACCAGGTGTCTGCGTAGTTTGCAGTGCATTCGCGCCATTCCTATCCCTGTCCCCGTCCCGACTTGTCCCGACTTTGCTCGACTGCCGCTCGCTGCCGCTCGGGTCGTGGTCCATATGACAGCGCAAGCACGACAAACGTCTGCGGGACGAGACGAGACGACTAAGGAATAAATTCGTGATTACAAATCAAATTTGGAACTTTACACAAAAATTGGCGGTGACGTATTTCAGAAATCAACTGCCGATTCGTACTGTTTTGTCGTTATCAAAGTCTTCTTGGCAAACTTGGTTAGCACATTCTCCCTCAAACTGAGTTAATTACTGCATTTTCGTACCATTACAGTAGTTTAAAAGGGTTAAGGAAGCATCTTTGTCACAACAGAAAGGCAGTTTGAAAATTGGGCTGGCAGGGGTAGCGACATAATAACAAAACAAAAAGAAAAGGAAGGGAGCCAACAGCACCCGGGTTTCCCAGGCGGTCACCCATCCAAGTACTAACCGGGCCCAATGATGCTTAACTTCGGTGATCGGACGAGAACCGGTGTATTCATCATGGTATGGCCGTTGGCACTCGTGCAAGGTAGGAGCACGGCGGAATTCGCGTTCGGCTTCTCTCCCAACACACAAAATGTTAGTTTTCCGCCGCATTTGACGAAAGCACTTCCTTCTGCAACAGCCAGTTCCTCGCGGACGGCGCGGGGGGCGCGCCCGGCGTCCCAGCAGACCGACGGCCGAATTAGCGGGCGCACCGCCGCGTGTGTGAGACGCACTGTTGCTCGTTGCACCTCCTGTCATTCGTTGGGCGCGTGCAGCCTTCGACACACGCAGAGGACGCATCTTGTCCCTGGTGTCCAGCGGAGGGCCTGTGCGGGGTGTGGCAGTGTCGTGCTGGAGGGCGCCACTGGTAGCGATGTGGGCTTCCTCGCCTCACACCAGGTGTCTGCGTAGTTTGCAGTGCATTCGCGCCATTCCTATCCCTGTCCCCGTCCCGACTTGTCCCGACTTTGCTCGACTGCCGCTCGCTGCCGCTCGGGTCGTGGTCCATATGACAGCGCAAGCACGACAAACGTCTGCGGGACGAGACGAGACGACTAAGGAATAAATTCGTGATTACAAATCAAATTTGGAACTTTACACAAAAATTGGCGGTGACGTATTTCAGAAATCAACTGCCGATTCGTACTGTTTTGTCGTTATCAAAGTCTTCTTGGCAAACTTGGTTAGCACATTCTCCCTCAAACTGAGTTAATTACTGCATTTTCGTACCATTACAGTAGTTTAAAAGGGTTAAGGAAGCATCTTTGTCACAACAGAAAGGCAGTTTGAAAATTGGGCTGGCAGGGGTAGCGACATAATAACAAAACAAAAAGAAAAGGAAGGGAGCCAACAGCACCCGGGTTTCCCAGGCGGTCACCCATCCAAGTACTAACCGGGCCCAATGATGCTTAACTTCGGTGATCGGACGAGAACCGGTGTATTCATCATGGTATGGCCGTTGGCACTCGTGCAAGGTAGGAGCACGGCGGAATTCGCGTTCGGCTTCTCTCCCAACACACAAAATGTTAGTTTTCCGCCGCATTTGACGAAAGCACTTCCTTCTGCAACAGCCAGTTCCTCGCGGACGGCGCGGGGGGCGCGCCCGGCGTCCCAGCAGACCGACGGCCGAATTAGCGGGCGCACCGCCGCGTGTGTGAGACGCACTGTTGCTCGTTGCACCTCCTGTCATTCGTTGGGCGCGTGCAGCCTTCGACACACGCGGAGGACGCATCTTGTCCCTGGTGTCCAGCGGAGGGCCTGTGCGGGGTGTGGCAGTGTCGTGCTGGAGGGCGCCACTGGTAGCGATGTGGGCTTCCTCGCCTCACACCAGGTGTCTGCGTAGTTTGCAGTGCATTCGCGCCATTCCTATCCCTGTCCCCGTCCCGACTTGTCCCGACTTTGCTCGACTGCCGCTCGCTGCCGCTCGGGTCGTGGTCCATATGACAGCGCAAGCACGACAAACGTCTGCGGGACGAGACGAGACGACTAAGGAATAAATTCGTGATTACAAATCAAATTTGGAACTTTACACAAAAATTGGCGGTGACGTATTTCAGAAATCAACTGCCGATTCGTACTGTTTTGTCGTTATCAAAGTCTTCTTGGCAAACTTGGTTAGCACATTCTCCCTCAAACTGAGTTAATTACTGCATTTTCGTACCATTACAGTAGTTTAAAAGGGTTAAGGAAGCATCTTTGTCACAACAGAAAGGCAGTTTGAAAATTGGGCTGGCAGGGGTAGCGACATAATAACAAAACAAAAAGAAAAGGAAGGGAGCCAACAGCACCCGGGTTTCCCAGGCGGTCACCCATCCAAGTACTAACCGGGCCCAATGATGCTTAACTTCGGTGATCGGACGAGAACCGGTGTATTCATCATGGTATGGCCGTTGGCACTCGTGCAAGGTAGGAGCACGGCGGAATTCGCGTTCGGCTTCTCTCCCAACACACAAAATGTTAGTTTTCCGCCGCATTTGACGAAAGCACTTCCTTCTGCAACAGCCAGTTCCTCGCGGACGGCGCGGGGGGCGCGCCCGGCGTCCCAGCAGACCGACGGCCGAATTAGCGGGCGCACCGCCGCGTGTGTGAGACGCACTGTTGCTCGTTGCACCTCCTGTCATTCGTTGGGCGCGTGCAGCCTTCGACACACGCGGAGGACGCATCTTGTCCCTGGTGTCCAGCGGAGGGCCTGTGCGGGGTGTGGCAGTGTCGTGCTGGAGGGCGCCACTGGTAGCGATGTGGGCTTCCTCGCCTCACACCAGGTGTCTGCGTAGTTTGCAGTGCATTCGCGCCATTCCTATCCCTGTCCCCGTCCCGACTTGTCCCGACTTTGCTCGACTGCCGCTCGCTGCCGCTCGGGTCGTGGTCCATATGACAGCGCAAGCACGACAAACGTCTGCGGGACGAGACGAGACGACTAAGGAATAAATTCGTGATTACAAATCAAATTTGGAACTTTACACAAAAATTGGCGGTGACGTATTTCAGAAATCAACTGCCGATTCGTACTGTTTTGTCGTTATCAAAGTCTTCTTGGCAAACTTGGTTAGCACATTCTCCCTCAAACTGAGTTAATTACTGCATTTTCGTACCATTACAGTAGTTTAAAAGGGTTAAGGAAGCATCTTTGTCACAACAGAAAGGCAGTTTGAAAATTGGGCTGGCAGGGGTAGCGACATAATAACAAAACAAAAAGAAAAGGAAGGGAGCCAACAGCACCCGGGTTTCCCAGGCGGTCACCCATCCAAGTACTAACCGGGCCCAATGATGCTTAACTTCGGTGATCGGACGAGAACCGGTGTATTCATCATGGTATGGCCGTTGGCACTCGTGCAAGGTAGGAGCACGGCGGAATTCGCGTTCGGCTTCTCTCCCAACACACAAAATGTTAGTTTTCCGCCGCATTTGACGAAAGCACTTCCTTCTGCAACAGCCAGTTCCTCGCGGACGGCGCGGGGGGCGCGCCCGGCGTCCCAGCAGACCGACGGCCGAATTAGCGGGCGCACCGCCGCGTGTGTGAGACGCACTGTTGCTCGTTGCACCTCCTGTCATTCGTTGGGCGCGTGCAGCCTTCGACACACGCAGAGGACGCATCTTGTCCCTGGTGTCCAGCGGAGGGCCTGTGCGGGGTGTGGCAGTGTCGTGCTGGAGGGCGCCACTGGTAGCGATGTGGGCTTCCTCGCCTCACACCAGGTGTCTGCGTAGTTTGCAGTGCATTCGCGCCATTCCTATCCCTGTCCCCGTCCCGACTTGTCCCGACTTTGCTCGACTGCCGCTCGCTGCCGCTCGGGTCGTGGTCCATATGACAGCGCAAGCACGACAAACGTCTGCGGGACGAGACGAGACGACTAAGGAATAAATTCGTGATTACAAATCAAATTTGGAACTTTACACAAAAATTGGCGGTGACGTATTTCAGAAATCAACTGCCGATTCGTACTGTTTTGTCGTTATCAAAGTCTTCTTGGCAAACTTGGTTAGCACATTCTCCCTCAAACTGAGTTAATTACTGCATTTTCGTACCATTACAGTAGTTTAAAAGGGTTAAGGAAGCATCTTTGTCACAACAGAAAGGCAGTTTGAAAATTGGGCTGGCAGGGGTAGCGACATAATAACAAAACAAAAAGAAAAGGAAGGGAGCCAACAGCACCCGGGTTTCCCAGGCGGTCACCCATCCAAGTACTAACCGGGCCCAATGATGCTTAACTTCGGTGATCGGACGAGAACCGGTGTATTCATCATGGTATGGCCGTTGGCACTCGTGCAAGGTAGGAGCACGGCGGAATTCGCGTTCGGCTTCTCTCCCAACACACAAAATGTTAGTTTTCCGCCGCATTTGACGAAAGCACTTCCTTCTGCAACAGCCAGTTCCTCGCGGACGGCGCGGGGGGCGCGCCCGGCGTCCCAGCAGACCGACGGCCGAATTAGCGGGCGCACCGCCGCGTGTGTGAGACGCACTGTTGCTCGTTGCACCTCCTGTCATTCGTTGGGCGCGTGCAGCCTTCGACACACGCGGAGGACGCATCTTGTCCCTGGTGTCCAGCGGAGGGCCTGTGCGGGGTGTGGCAGTGTCGTGCTGGAGGGCGCCACTGGTAGCGATGTGGGCTTCCTCGCCTCACACCAGGTGTCTGCGTAGTTTGCAGTGCATTCGCGCCATTCCTATCCCTGTCCCCGTCCCGACTTGTCCCGACTTTGCTCGACTGCCGCTCGCTGCCGCTCGGGTCGTGGTCCATATGACAGCGCAAGCACGACAAACGTCTGCGGGACGAGACGAGACGACTAAGGAATAAATTCGTGATTACAAATCAAATTTGGAACTTTACACAAAAATTGGCGGTGACGTATTTCAGAAATCAACTGCCGATTCGTACTGTTTTGTCGTTATCAAAGTCTTCTTGGCAAACTTGGTTAGCACATTCTCCCTCAAACTGAGTTAATTACTGCATTTTCGTACCATTACAGTAGTTTAAAAGGGTTAAGGAAGCATCTTTGTCACAACAGAAAGGCAGTTTGAAAATTGGGCTGGCAGGGGTAGCGACATAATAACAAAACAAAAAGAAAAGGAAGGGAGCCAACAGCACCCGGGTTTCCCAGGCGGTCACCCATCCAAGTACTAACCGGGCCCAATGATGCTTAACTTCGGTGATCGGACGAGAACCGGTGTATTCATCATGGTATGGCCGTTGGCACTCGTGCAAGGTAGGAGCACGGCGGAATTCGCGTTCGGCTTCTCTCCCAACACACAAAATGTTAGTTTTCCGCCGCATTTGACGAAAGCACTTCCTTCTGCAACAGCCAGTTCCTCGCGGACGGCGCGGGGGGCGCGCCCGGCGTCCCAGCAGACCGACGGCCGAATTAGCGGGCGCACCGCCGCGTGTGTGAGACGCACTGTTGCTCGTTGCACCTCCTGTCATTCGTTGGGCGCGTGCAGCCTTCGACACACGCGGAGGACGCATCTTGTCCCTGGTGTCCAGCGGAGGGCCTGTGCGGGGTGTGGCAGTGTCGTGCTGGAGGGCGCCACTGGTAGCGATGTGGGCTTCCTCGCCTCACACCAGGTGTCTGCGTAGTTTGCAGTGCATTCGCGCCATTCCTATCCCTGTCCCCGTCCCGACTTGTCCCGACTTTGCTCGACTGCCGCTCGCTGCCGCTCGGGTCGTGGTCCATATGACAGCGCAAGCACGACAAACGTCTGCGGGACGAGACGAGACGACTAAGGAATAAATTCGTGATTACAAATCAAATTTGGAACTTTACACAAAAATTGGCGGTGACGTATTTCAGAAATCAACTGCCGATTCGTACTGTTTTGTCGTTATCAAAGTCTTCTTGGCAAACTTGGTTAGCACATTCTCCCTCAAACTGAGTTAATTACTGCATTTTCGTACCATTACAGTAGTTTAAAAGGGTTAAGGAAGCATCTTTGTCACAACAGAAAGGCAGTTTGAAAATTGGGCTGGCAGGGGTAGCGACATAATAACAAAACAAAAAGAAAAGGAAGGGAGCCAACAGCACCCGGGTTTCCCAGGCGGTCACCCATCCAAGTACTAACCGGGCCCAATGATGCTTAACTTCGGTGATCGGACGAGAACCGGTGTATTCATCATGGTATGGCCGTTGGCACTCGTGCAAGGTAGGAGCACGGCGGAATTCGCGTTCGGCTTCTCTCCCAACACACAAAATGTTAGTTTTCCGCCGCATTTGACGAAAGCACTTCCTTCTGCAACAGCCAGTTCCTCGCGGACGGCGCGGGGGGCGCGCCCGGCGTCCCAGCAGACCGACGGCCGAATTAGCGGGCGCACCGCCGCGTGTGTGAGACGCACTGTTGCTCGTTGCACCTCCTGTCATTCGTTGGGCGCGTGCAGCCTTCGACACACGCGGAGGACGCATCTTGTCCCTGGTGTCCAGCGGAGGGCCTGTGCGGGGTGTGGCAGTGTCGTGCTGGAGGGCGCCACTGGTAGCGATGTGGGCTTCCTCGCCTCACACCAGGTGTCTGCGTAGTTTGCAGTGCATTCGCGCCATTCCTATCCCTGTCCCCGTCCCGACTTGTCCCGACTTTGCTCGACTGCCGCTCGCTGCCGCTCGGGTCGTGGTCCATATGACAGCGCAAGCACGACAAACGTCTGCGGGACGAGACGAGACGACTAAGGAATAAATTCGTGATTACAAATCAAATTTGGAACTTTACACAAAAATTGGCGGTGACGTATTTCAGAAATCAACTGCCGATTCGTACTGTTTTGTCGTTATCAAAGTCTTCTTGGCAAACTTGGTTAGCACATTCTCCCTCAAACTGAGTTAATTACTGCATTTTCGTACCATTACAGTAGTTTAAAAGGGTTAAGGAAGCATCTTTGTCACAACAGAAAGGCAGTTTGAAAATTGGGCTGGCAGGGGTAGCGACATAATAACAAAACAAAAAGAAAAGGAAGGGAGCCAACAGCACCCGGGTTTCCCAGGCGGTCACCCATCCAAGTACTAACCGGGCCCAATGATGCTTAACTTCGGTGATCGGACGAGAACCGGTGTATTCATCATGGTATGGCCGTTGGCACTCGTGCAAGGTAGGAGCACGGCGGAATTCGCGTTCGGCTTCTCTCCCAACACACAAAATGTTAGTTTTCCGCCGCATTTGACGAAAGCACTTCCTTCTGCAACAGCCAGTTCCTCGCGGACGGCGCGGGGGGCGCGCCCGGCGTCCCAGCAGACCGACGGCCGAATTAGCGGGCGCACCGCCGCGTGTGTGAGACGCACTGTTGCTCGTTGCACCTCCTGTCATTCGTTGGGCGCGTGCAGCCTTCGACACACGCAGAGGACGCATCTTGTCCCTGGTGTCCAGCGGAGGGCCTGTGCGGGGTGTGGCAGTGTCGTGCTGGAGGGCGCCACTGGTAGCGATGTGGGCTTCCTCGCCTCACACCAGGTGTCTGCGTAGTTTGCAGTGCATTCGCGCCATTCCTATCCCTGTCCCCGTCCCGACTTGTCCCGACTTTGCTCGACTGCCGCTCGCTGCCGCTCGGGTCGTGGTCCATATGACAGCGCAAGCACGACAAACGTCTGCGGGACGAGACGAGACGACTAAGGAATAAATTCGTGATTACAAATCAAATTTGGAACTTTACACAAAAATTGGCGGTGACGTATTTCAGAAATCAACTGCCGATTCGTACTGTTTTGTCGTTATCAAAGTCTTCTTGGCAAACTTGGTTAGCACATTCTCCCTCAAACTGAGTTAATTACTGCATTTTCGTACCATTACAGTAGTTTAAAAGGGTTAAGGAAGCATCTTTGTCACAACAGAAAGGCAGTTTGAAAATTGGGCTGGCAGGGGTAGCGACATAATAACAAAACAAAAAGAAAAGGAAGGGAGCCAACAGCACCCGGGTTTCCCAGGCGGTCACCCATCCAAGTACTAACCGGGCCCAATGATGCTTAACTTCGGTGATCGGACGAGAACCGGTGTATTCATCATGGTATGGCCGTTGGCACTCGTGCAAGGTAGGAGCACGGCGGAATTCGCGTTCGGCTTCTCTCCCAACACACAAAATGTTAGTTTTCCGCCGCATTTGACGAAAGCACTTCCTTCTGCAACAGCCAGTTCCTCGCGGACGGCGCGGGGGGCGCGCCCGGCGTCCCAGCAGACCGACGGCCGAATTAGCGGGCGCACCGCCGCGTGTGTGAGACGCACTGTTGCTCGTTGCACCTCCTGTCATTCGTTGGGCGCGTGCAGCCTTCGACACACGCGGAGGACGCATCTTGTCCCTGGTGTCCAGCGGAGGGCCTGTGCGGGGTGTGGCAGTGTCGTGCTGGAGGGCGCCACTGGTAGCGATGTGGGCTTCCTCGCCTCACACCAGGTGTCTGCGTAGTTTGCAGTGCATTCGCGCCATTCCTATCCCTGTCCCCGTCCCGACTTGTCCCGACTTTGCTCGACTGCCGCTCGCTGCCGCTCGGGTCGTGGTCCATATGACAGCGCAAGCACGACAAACGTCTGCGGGACGAGACGAGACGACTAAGGAATAAATTCGTGATTACAAATCAAATTTGGAACTTTACACAAAAATTGGCGGTGACGTATTTCAGAAATCAACTGCCGATTCGTACTGTTTTGTCGTTATCAAAGTCTTCTTGGCAAACTTGGTTAGCACATTCTCCCTCAAACTGAGTTAATTACTGCATTTTCGTACCATTACAGTAGTTTAAAAGGGTTAAGGAAGCATCTTTGTCACAACAGAAAGGCAGTTTGAAAATTGGGCTGGCAGGGGTAGCGACATAATAACAAAACAAAAAGAAAAGGAAGGGAGCCAACAGCACCCGGGTTTCCCAGGCGGTCACCCATCCAAGTACTAACCGGGCCCAATGATGCTTAACTTCGGTGATCGGACGAGAACCGGTGTATTCATCATGGTATGGCCGTTGGCACTCGTGCAAGGTAGGAGCACGGCGGAATTCGCGTTCGGCTTCTCTCCCAACACACAAAATGTTAGTTTTCCGCCGCATTTGACGAAAGCACTTCCTTCTGCAACAGCCAGTTCCTCGCGGACGGCGCGGGGGGCGCGCCCGGCGTCCCAGCAGACCGACGGCCGAATTAGCGGGCGCACCGCCGCGTGTGTGAGACGCACTGTTGCTCGTTGCACCTCCTGTCATTCGTTGGGCGCGTGCAGCCTTCGACACACGCGGAGGACGCATCTTGTCCCTGGTGTCCAGCGGAGGGCCTGTGCGGGGTGTGGCAGTGTCGTGCTGGAGGGCGCCACTGGTAGCGATGTGGGCTTCCTCGCCTCACACCAGGTGTCTGCGTAGTTTGCAGTGCATTCGCGCCATTCCTATCCCTGTCCCCGTCCCGACTTGTCCCGACTTTGCTCGACTGCCGCTCGCTGCCGCTCGGGTCGTGGTCCATATGACAGCGCAAGCACGACAAACGTCTGCGGGACGAGACGAGACGACTAAGGAATAAATTCGTGATTACAAATCAAATTTGGAACTTTACACAAAAATTGGCGGTGACGTATTTCAGAAATCAACTGCCGATTCGTACTGTTTTGTCGTTATCAAAGTCTTCTTGGCAAACTTGGTTAGCACATTCTCCCTCAAACTGAGTTAATTACTGCATTTTCGTACCATTACAGTAGTTTAAAAGGGTTAAGGAAGCATCTTTGTCACAACAGAAAGGCAGTTTGAAAATTGGGCTGGCAGGGGTAGCGACATAATAACAAAACAAAAAGAAAAGGAAGGGAGCCAACAGCACCCGGGTTTCCCAGGCGGTCACCCATCCAAGTACTAACCGGGCCCAATGATGCTTAACTTCGGTGATCGGACGAGAACCGGTGTATTCATCATGGTATGGCCGTTGGCACTCGTGCAAGGTAGGAGCACGGCGGAATTCGCGTTCGGCTTCTCTCCCAACACACAAAATGTTAGTTTTCCGCCGCATTTGACGAAAGCACTTCCTTCTGCAACAGCCAGTTCCTCGCGGACGGCGCGGGGGGCGCGCCCGGCGTCCCAGCAGACCGACGGCCGAATTAGCGGGCGCACCGCCGCGTGTGTGAGACGCACTGTTGCTCGTTGCACCTCCTGTCATTCGTTGGGCGCGTGCAGCCTTCGACACACGCGGAGGACGCATCTTGTCCCTGGTGTCCAGCGGAGGGCCTGTGCGGGGTGTGGCAGTGTCGTGCTGGAGGGCGCCACTGGTAGCGATGTGGGCTTCCTCGCCTCACACCAGGTGTCTGCGTAGTTTGCAGTGCATTCGCGCCATTCCTATCCCTGTCCCCGTCCCGACTTGTCCCGACTTTGCTCGACTGCCGCTCGCTGCCGCTCGGGTCGTGGTCCATATGACAGCGCAAGCACGACAAACGTCTGCGGGACGAGACGAGACGACTAAGGAATAAATTCGTGATTACAAATCAAATTTGGAACTTTACACAAAAATTGGCGGTGACGTATTTCAGAAATCAACTGCCGATTCGTACTGTTTTGTCGTTATCAAAGTCTTCTTGGCAAACTTGGTTAGCACATTCTCCCTCAAACTGAGTTAATTACTGCATTTTCGTACCATTACAGTAGTTTAAAAGGGTTAAGGAAGCATCTTTGTCACAACAGAAAGGCAGTTTGAAAATTGGGCTGGCAGGGGTAGCGACATAATAACAAAACAAAAAGAAAAGGAAGGGAGCCAACAGCACCCGGGTTTCCCAGGCGGTCACCCATCCAAGTACTAACCGGGCCCAATGATGCTTAACTTCGGTGATCGGACGAGAACCGGTGTATTCATCATGGTATGGCCGTTGGCACTCGTGCAAGGTAGGAGCACGGCGGAATTCGCGTTCGGCTTCTCTCCCAACACACAAAATGTTAGTTTTCCGCCGCATTTGACGAAAGCACTTCCTTCTGCAACAGCCAGTTCCTCGCGGACGGCGCGGGGGGCGCGCCCGGCGTCCCAGCAGACCGACGGCCGAATTAGCGGGCGCACCGCCGCGTGTGTGAGACGCACTGTTGCTCGTTGCACCTCCTGTCATTCGTTGGGCGCGTGCAGCCTTCGACACACGCGGAGGACGCATCTTGTCCCTGGTGTCCAGCGGAGGGCCTGTGCGGGGTGTGCAGTGTCGTGCTGGAGGGGCGCCACTGGTAGCGATGTGGGCTTCCTCGCCTCACACCAGGTGTCTGCGTAGTTTGCAGTGCATTCGCGCCATTCCTATCCCTGTCCCCCGTCCCGACTTGTCCCGACTTTGCTCGACTGCCGCTCGCTGCCGCTCGGGTCGTGGTCCATATGACAGCGCAAGCACGACAAACGTCTGCGGGACGAGACGAGACGACTAAGGAATAAATTCGTGATTACAAATCAAATTTGGAACTTTACACAAAAATTGGCGGTGACGTATTTCAGAAATCAACTGCCGATTCGTACTGTTTTGTCGTTATCAAGTCTTCTTGGCAAACTTGGTTAGCACATTCTCCCTCAAACTGAGTTAATTACTGCATTTTCGTACCATTACAGTAGTTTAAAAGGGTTAAGGAAGCATCTTTGTCACAACAGAAAGGCAGTTTTGAAAATTGGGCTGGCAGGGGTAGCGACATAATAACAAAACAAAAAGAAAGGAAGGGAGCCAACAGCACCCGGGTTTCCCAGGCGGTCACCCATCCAAGTACTAACCGGGCCCAATGATGCTTAACTTCGGTGATCGGACGAGAACCGGTGTATTCATCATGGTATGGCCGTTGGCACTCGTGCAAGGTAGGAGCACGGCGGAATTCGCGTTCGGCTTCTCTCCCAACACACAAAATGTTAGTTTTCCGCCGCATTTGACGAAAGCACTTCCTTCTGCAACAGCCAGTTCCTCGCGGACGGCGCGGGGGGCGCGCCCGGCGTCCCAGCAGACCGACGGCCCGAATTAGCGGGCGCACCGCCGCGTGTGTGAGACGCACTGTTGCTCGTTGCACCTCCTGTCATTCGTTGGGCGCGTGCAGCCTTCGACACACGCGGGAGGACGCATCTTGTCCCTGGTGTCCAGCGGAGGGCCTGTGCGGGGTGTGGCAGTGTCGTGCTGGAGGGCCGCCACTGGTAGCGATGTGGGCTTCCTCGCCTCACACCAGGTGTCTGCGTAGTTTGCAGTGCATTCGCGCCATTCTATCCCTGTCCCCGTCCCGACTTGTCCCGACTTTGCTCGACTGCCGCTCGCTGCCGCTCGGGTCGTGGTCCATATGACAGCGCAAGCACGACAAACGTCTGCGGGACGAGACGAGACGACTAAGGAATAAATTCGTGATTACAAATCAAATTTGGAACTTTACACAAAAATTGGCGGTGACGTATTTCAGAATCAACTGCCGATTCGTACTGTTTTGTCGTTATCAAAGTCTTCTTGGCAAACTTGGTTAGCACATTCTCCCTCAAACTGAGTTAATTACTGCATTTTCGTACCATTACAGTAGTTTTAAAAGGGTTAAGGAAGCATCTTTGTCACAACAGAAAGGCAGTTTTGAAAATTGGGCTGGCAGGGGTAGCGACATAATAACAAAACAAAAAAGAAAAGGAAGGGAGCCAACAGCACCCGGGTTTCCCAGGCGGTCACCCCATCCAAGTACTAACCGGGCCCAATGATGCTTAACTTCGGTGATCGGACGAGAACCGGTGTATTCATCATGGTATGGGCCGTTGGCACTCGTGCAAGGTAGGAGCACGGCGGAATTCGCGTTCGGCTTCTCTCCCAACACACAAAATGTTAGTTTTCCGCCGCATTTGACGAAAGCACTTCCTTCTGCAACAGCCAGTTCCTCGCGGACGGCGCGGGGGGCGCGCCCGGCGTCCCAGCAGACCGACGGCCGAATTAGCGGGCGCACCGCCGCGTGTGTGAGACGCACTGTTGCTCGTTGCACCTCCTGTCATTCGTTGGGCGCGTGCAGCCTTCGACACACGCGGAGGACGCATCTTGTCCCCTGGTGTCCAGCGGAGGGCCTGTGCGGGGTGTGGCAGTGTCGTGCTGGAGGGCGCCACTGGTAGCGATGTGGGCTTCCTCGCCTCACACCAGGTGTCTGCGTAGTTTGCAGGTGCATTCGCGCCATTCCTATCCCTGTCCCCGTCCCGACTTGTCCCGACTTTGCTCGACTGCCGCTCGCTGCCGCTCGGGTCGTGGTCCATATGACAGCGCAAGCACGACAAACGTCTGCGGGACGAGACCGAGACGGACTAAGGAATAATTCGTGATTACAAATCAAATTTGGAACTTTACACAAAAATTGGCGGTGACGTATTTCAGAAATCAACTGCCGATTCGTACTGTTTTGTCGTTATCAAAGTCTTCTTGGCAAACTTGGTTAGCACATTCTCCCTCAAACTGAGTTAATTACTGCATTTAGTACCATTACAGTAGTTTAAAAGGGTTAAGGAAGCATCTTTGTCACAACAGAAAGGCAGTTTGAAAATTGGGCTGGCAGGGGTAGCGACATAATAACAAAACAAAAAGAAAAGGAAGGGGAGCCAACAGCACCCGGTTTCCCAGGCGGTCACCCCATCCAAGTACTAACCGGGCCCAATGATGCTTAACTTCGGTGATCGGACGAGAACCGGTGTATTCATTCATGGTATGGCCGTTGGCACTCGTGCAAGGTAGGAGCACGGCGGAATTCGCGTTCGGCTTCTCTCCCAACACACAAAATGTTAGTTTTCCGCCGCATTTGAACGAAAGCACTTCCTTCTGCAACAGCCAGTTCCTCGCGGACGGCGCGGGGGGCGCGCCCGGCGTCCCAGCAGACCGACGGCCGAATTAGCGGGCGCACCGCCGCGTGTGTGAGACGCACTGTTGCTCGTTGCACCTCCTGTCATTCGTTGGGCGCGTGCAGCCTTCGACACACGCGGAGGACGCATCTTGTCCCTGGTGTCCAGCGGAGGGCCTGTGCGGGGTGTGGCAGTGTCGTGCTGGAGGGCGCCACTGGTAGCGATGTGGGCTTCCTCGCCTCACACCAGGTGTCTGCGTAGTTTGCAGTGCATTCGCGCCATTCCTATCCCTGTCCCCGTCCCGACTTGTCCCGACTTTGCTCGACTGCCGCTCGCTGCCGCTCGGGTCGTGGTCCATATGACAGCGCAAGCACGACAAACGTCTGCGGGACGAGACGAGACGACTAAGGAATAAATTCGTGATTACAAATCAATTTTGGAACTTTACACAAAAATTGGCGGTGACGTATTTCAGAAATCAACTGCCGATTCGTAACTGTTTTGTCGTTATCAAAGTCTTCTTGGCAAACTTGGTTAGCACATTCTCCCTCAAACTGAGTTAATTACTGCATTTGTCGTACCATTACAGTAGTTTAAAAGGGTTAAGGAAGCATCTTTGTCACAACAGAAAGGCAGTTTGAAAATTGGGCTGGCAGGGGTAGCGACATAATAACAAAACAAAAAGAAAAGGAAGGGAGCCAACAGCACCCGGGTTTCCCAGGCGGTCACCCATCCAAGTACTAACCGGGCCCAATGATGCTTAACTTCGGTGATCGGACGAGAACCGGTGTATTCATCATGGTATGGCCGTTGGCACTCGTGCAAGGTAGGAGCACGGCGGAATTCGCGTTCGGCTTCTCTCCCAACACACAAAATGTTAGTTTTCCGCCGCATTTGACGAAAGCACTTCCTTCTGCAACAGCCAGTTCCTCGCGGACGGCGCGGGGGGCGCGCCCGGCGTCCCAGCAGACCGACGGCCGAATTAGCGGGCGCACCGCCGCGTGTGTGAGACGCACTGTTGCTCGTTGCACCTCCTGTCATTCGTTAGGGCGGCGTGCAGCCTTCGACACACCGCGGAGGACGCATCTTGTCCCTGGTGTCCAGCGGAGGGCCTGTGCGGGAGTGTGGCAGTGTCGTGCTGGAGGGCGCCACTGGTAGCGATGTGGGCTTCCTCGCCTCACACCAGGTGTCTGCGTAGTTTTGCAGTGCATTCGCGCCATTCCTATCCCTGTCCCCGTCCCGACTTGTCCCGACTTTGCTCGACTGCCGCTCCGCTGCCGCTCGGGTCGTGGTCCATATGACAGCGCAAGCACGACAAACGTCTGCGGGACGAGACGAGACGACTAAGGAATAAATTCGTGATTACAAATCAAATTTGGAACTTTACACAAAAATTGGCGGTGACGTATTTCAGAAATCAACTGCCGATTCGTACTGTTTTGTCGTTATCAAAGTCTTCTTGGCAAACTTGGATAGCACATTCTCCCTCAAACTGAGTTAATTACTGCATTTTCGTACCCATTACAGTAGTTTAAAAAGGGTTAAGGAAGCATCTTTGTCACAACAGAAAGGCAGTTTGAAAATTGGGCTGGCAGGGGTAGCGGACATAATAACAAAACAAAAAGAAAAGGAAGGGAGCCAACAGCACCCGGGTTTCCCAGGCGGTCACCCATCCAAGTACTAACCGGGCCCAATGATGCTTAACTTCGGTGATCGGACGAGAACCGGTGTATTCATCATGGTATGGCCGTTGGCACTCGTGCAAGGTAGGAGCACGGCGGAATTCGCGTTCGGCTTCTCTCCCAACACACAAAATGTTAGTTTTCCGCCGCATTTGACGAAAGCACTTCCTTCTGCAACAGCCAGTTTCCTCGCGGGACGGCGCGGGGGGCGCGCCCGGCGTCCCAGCAGACCGACGGCCGAATTAGCGGGCGCACCGCCGGCGTGTGTGAGACGCACTGTTGCTCGTTGCACCTCCTGTCATTCGTTGGGCGCGTGCAGCCTTCGACACACGCGGAGGACGCATCTTGTCCCTGGTGTCCAGCGGAGGGCCTGTGCGGGGTGTGGCAGTGTCGTGCTGGAGGGCGCCACTGGTAGCGATGTGGGCTTCCTCGCCTCACACCAGGTGTCTGCGTAGGTTTGCAGTGCATTCGCGCCATTCCCTATCCCTGTCCCCGTCCCGACTTGTCCCGACTTTGCTCGACTGCCGCTCGCTGCCGCTCGGGTCGTGGTCCATATGACAGCGCAAGCACGACAAACGTCTGCGGGACGAGACGAGACGACTAAGGAATAAATTCGTGATTACAAATCAAATTTGGAACTTTACACAAAAATTGGCCGGTGACGTATTTCAGAAATCAACTGCCGATTCGTACTGTTTTGTCGTTATCAAAGTCTTCTTGGCAAACTTGGTTAGCACATTCTCCCTCAAACTGAGTTAATTACTGCATTTTCGTACCATTACAGTAGTTTAAAAGGGTTTAAGGAAGCATCTTTGTCACAACAGAAAGGCAGTTTGAAAATTGGGCTGGCAGGGGTAGCGACATAATAACAAAACAAAAAGAAAAGGAAGGGAGCCAACAGCACCCCGGGTTTCCCAGGCGGTCACCCATCCAAGTACTAACCGGGCCCAATGATGCTTAACTTCGGTGATCGGACGAGAACCGGTGTAATTCATCATGGTATGGCCGTTGGCACTCGTGCAAGGTAGGAGCACGGCGGAATTCGCGTTCGGCTTCTCTCCCAACACACAAAATGTTAGTTTTTCCGCCGCAATTGACGAAAGCACTTCCTTCTGCAACAGCCAGTTCCTCGCGGACGGCGCGGGGGGCGCGCCCGGCGTCCCAGCAGACCGACGGCCGAATTAGGCGGGGCGCACCGGCCGCGCGTGTGTGAGACGCACTGTTGCTCGTTTCACCTCCTGTCATTCGTTGGGCGCGTGCAGCCTTCGACACACGCGGAGGACGCATCTTGTCCCTGGTGTCCCAGCGGAGGGCCTGTGCGGGGTGTGCAGTGTCGTGCTGGAGGGCGCCACTTGGTAGCGATGTGGGCTTCCTCGCCTCACACCAGGTGTCTGCGTAGTTTGCAGTGCATTCGCGCCATTCCTATCCCTGTCCCCGTCCCGACTTGTCCCGACTTTGCTCGACTGCCGCTCGCTGCCGCTCGGGTCGTGGTCCGATATGACAGCGCAAGCACGACAAACGTCTGGCGGGACGGAGACGAGACGACTAAGGAATAAATTCGTGATTACAAATCAAATTTGGAACTTTACACAAAAATTGGCGGTGACGTATTTCAGAAATCAACTGCCGATTCGTACTGTTTTGTCGTTATCAAAGTCTTCTTGGCAAACTTGGTAGCACATTCTCCCTCAAACTGAGTTAATTACTGCATTTTCGTACCATTACAGTAGTTTAAAAGGGTTAAGGAAGCATCTTTGTCACAACAGAAAGGCAGTTTGAAAATTGGGCTGGCAGGGGTAGCGACATAATAACAAAACAAAAAGAAAAGGAAGGGAGCCAACAGCACCCGGTTTCCCAGGCGGTCACCCCATCCAAGTACTAACCGGGCCCAATGATGCTTAACTTCGGTGATCGGACGAGAACCGGTGTATTCATCATGTATGGGCCGTTGGCACTCGTGCAAGGTAGGAGCACGGCGGAATTCGCGTTCGCTTTCTCTCCCAACACACAAAATGTT
>NC_064639.1:169028232-169080052 GCF_023864345.2 Schistocerca serialis cubense
CTTGGATGGGTGACCGCCTGGGAAACCCGGGTGCTGTTGGCTCCCTTCCTTTTCTTTTTGTTTTGTTATTATGTCGCTACCCCTGCCAGCCCAATTTTCAAACTGCCTTTCTGTTGTGACAAAGATGCTTCCTTAACCCTTTTAAACTACTGTAATGGTACGAAAATGCAGTAATTAACTCAGTTTGAGGGAGAATGTGCTAACCAAGTTTGCCAAGAAGACTTTGATAACGACAAAACAGTACGAATCGGCAGTTGATTTCTGAAATACGTCACCGCCAATTTTTGTGTAAAGTTCCAAATTTGATTTGTAATCACGAATTTATTCCTTAGTCGTCTCGTCTCGTCCCGCAGACGTTTGTCGTGCTTGCGCTGTCATATGGACCACGACCCGAGCGGCAGCGAGCGGCAGTCGAGCAAAGTCGGGACAAGTCGGGACGGGGGACAGGGATAGGAATGGCGCGAATGCACTGCAAACTACGCAGACACCTGGTGTGAGGCGAGGAAGCCCACATCGCTACCAGTGGCGCCCTCCAGCACGACACTGCCACACCCCGCACAGGCCCTCCGCTGGACACCAGGGACAAGATGCGTCCTCCGCGTGTGTCGAAGGCTGCACGCGCCCAACGAATGACAGGAGGTGCAACGAGCAACAGTGCGTCTCACACACGCGGCGGTGCGCCCGCTAATTCGGCCGTCGGTCTGCTGGGACGCCGGGCGCGCCCCCCGCGCCGTCCGCGAGGAACTGGCTGTTGCAGAAGGAAGTGCTTTCGTCAAATGCGGCGGAAAACTAACATTTTGTGTGTTGGGAGAGAAGCCGAACGCGAATTCCGCCGTGCTCCTACCTTGCACGAGTGCCGACGGCCATACCATGATGAATACACCGGTTCTCGTCCGATCACCGAAGTTAAGCATCATTGGGCCCGGTTAGTACTTGGATGGGTGACCGCCTGGGAAACCCGGGTGCTGTTGGCTCCCTTCCTTTTCTTTTTGTTTTGTTATTATGTCGCTACCCCTGCCAGCCCAATTTTCAAACTGCCTTTCTGTTGTGACAAAGATGCTTCCTTAACCCTTTTAAACTACTGTAATGGTACGAAAATGCAGTAATTAACTCAGTTTGAGGGAGAATGTGCTAACCAAGTTTGCCAAGAAGACTTTGATAACGACAAAACAGTACGAATCGGCAGTTGATTTCTGAAATACGTCACCGCCAATTTTTGTGTAAAGTTCCAAATTTGATTTGTAATCACGAATTTATTCCTTAGTCGTCTCGTCTCGTCCCGCAGACGTTTGTCGTGCTTGCGCTGTCATATGGACCACGACCCGAGCGGCAGCGAGCGGCAGTCGAGCAAAGTCGGGACAAGTCGGGACGGGGACAGGGATAGGAATGGCGCGAATGCACTGCAAACTACGCAGACACCTGGTGTGAGGCGAGGAAGCCCACATCGCTACCAGTGGCGCCCTCCAGCACGACACTGCCACACCCCGCACAGGCCCTCCGCTGGACACCAGGGACAAGATGCGTCCTCCGCGTGTGTCGAAGGCTGCACGCGCCCAACGAATGACAGGAGGTGCAACGAGCAACAGTGCGTCTCACACACGCGGCGGTGCGCCCGCTAATTCGGCCGTCGGTCTGCTGGGACGCCGGGCGCGCCCCCCGCGCCGTCCGCGAGGAACTGGCTGTTGCAGAAGGAAGTGCTTTCGTCAAATGCGGCGGAAAACTAACATTTTGTGTGTTGGGAGAGAAGCCGAACGCGAATTCCGCCGTGCTCCTACCTTGCACGAGTGCCAACGGCCATACCATGATGAATACACCGGTTCTCGTCCGATCACCGAAGTTAAGCATCATTGGGCCCGGTTAGTACTTGGATGGGTGACCGCCTGGGAAACCCGGGTGCTGTTGGCTCCCTTCCTTTTCTTTTTGTTTTGTTATTATGTCGCTACCCCTGCCAGCCCAATTTTCAAACTGCCTTTCTGTTGTGACAAAGATGCTTCCTTAACCCTTTTAAACTACTGTAATGGTACGAAAATGCAGTAATTAACTCAGTTTGAGGGAGAATGTGCTAACCAAGTTTGCCAAGAAGACTTTGATAACGACAAAACAGTACGAATCGGCAGTTGATTTCTGAAATACGTCACCGCCAATTTTTGTGTAAAGTTCCAAATTTGATTTGTAATCACGAATTTATTCCTTAGTCGTCTCGTCTCGTCCCGCAGACGTTTGTCGTGCTTGCGCTGTCATATGGACCACGACCCGAGCGGCAGCGAGCGGCAGTCGAGCAAAGTCGGGACAAGTCGGGACGGGGACAGGGATAGGAATGGCGCGAATGCACTGCAAACTACGCAGACACCTGGTGTGAGGCGAGGAAGCCCACATCGCTACCAGTGGCGCCCTCCAGCACGACACTGCCACACCCCGCACAGGCCCTCCGCTGGACACCAGGGACAAGATGCGTCCTCCGCGTGTGTCGAAGGCTGCACGCGCCCAACGAATGACAGGAGGTGCAACGAGCAACAGTGCGTCTCACACACGCGGCGGTGCGCCCGCTAATTCGGCCGTCGGTCTGCTGGGACGCCGGGCGCGCCCCCCGCGCCGTCCGCGAGGAACTGGCTGTTGCAGAAGGAAGTGCTTTCGTCAAATGCGGCGGAAAACTAACATTTTGTGTGTTGGGAGAGAAGCCGAACGCGAATTCCGCCGTGCTCCTACCTTGCACGAGTGCCGACGGCCATACCATGATGAATACACCGGTTCTCGTCCGATCACCGAAGTTAAGCATCATTGGGCCCGGTTAGTACTTGGATGGGTGACCGCCTGGGAAACCCGGGTGCTGTTGGCTCCCTTCCTTTTCTTTTTGTTTTGTTATTATGTCGCTACCCCTGCCAGCCCAATTTTCAAACTGCCTTTCTGTTGTGACAAAGATGCTTCCTTAACCCTTTTAAACTACTGTAATGGTACGAAAATGCAGTAATTAACTCAGTTTGAGGGAGAATGTGCTAACCAAGTTTGCCAAGAAGACTTTGATAACGACAAAACAGTACGAATCGGCAGTTGATTTCTGAAATACGTCACCGCCAATTTTTGTGTAAAGTTCCAAATTTGATTTGTAATCACGAATTTATTCCTTAGTCGTCTCGTCTCGTCCCGCAGACGTTTGTCGTGCTTGCGCTGTCATATGGACCACGACCCGAGCGGCAGCGAGCGGCAGTCGAGCAAAGTCGGGACAAGTCGGGACGGGGACAGGGATAGGAATGGCGCGAATGCACTGCAAACTACGCAGACACCTGGTGTGAGGCGAGGAAGCCCACATCGCTACCAGTGGCGCCCTCCAGCACGACACTGCCACACCCCGCACAGGCCCTCCGCTGGACACCAGGGACAAGATGCGTCCTCCGCGTGTGTCGAAGGCTGCACGCGCCCAACGAATGACAGGAGGTGCAACGAGCAACAGTGCGTCTCACACACGCGGCGGTGCGCCCGCTAATTCGGCCGTCGGTCTGCTGGGACGCCGGGCGCGCCCCCCGCGCCGTCCGCGAGGAACTGGCTGTTGCAGAAGGAAGTGCTTTCGTCAAATGCGGCGGAAAACTAACATTTTGTGTGTTGGGAGAGAAGCCGAACGCGAATTCCGCCGTGCTCCTACCTTGCACGAGTGCCAACGGCCATACCATGATGAATACACCGGTTCTCGTCCGATCACCGAAGTTAAGCATCATTGGGCCCGGTTAGTACTTGGATGGGTGACCGCCTGGGAAACCCGGGTGCTGTTGGCTCCCTTCCTTTTCTTTTTGTTTTGTTATTATGTCGCTACCCCTGCCAGCCCAATTTTCAAACTGCCTTTCTGTTGTGACAAAGATGCTTCCTTAACCCTTTTAAACTACTGTAATGGTACGAAAATGCAGTAATTAACTCAGTTTGAGGGAGAATGTGCTAACCAAGTTTGCCAAGAAGACTTTGATAACGACAAAACAGTACGAATCGGCAGTTGATTTCTGAAATACGTCACCGCCAATTTTTGTGTAAAGTTCCAAATTTGATTTGTAATCACGAATTTATTCCTTAGTCGTCTCGTCTCGTCCCGCAGACGTTTGTCGTGCTTGCGCTGTCATATGGACCACGACCCGAGCGGCAGCGAGCGGCAGTCGAGCAAAGTCGGGACAAGTCGGGACGGGGACAGGGATAGGAATGGCGCGAATGCACTGCAAACTACGCAGACACCTGGTGTGAGGCGAGGAAGCCCACATCGCTACCAGTGGCGCCCTCCAGCACGACACTGCCACACCCCGCACAGGCCCTCCGCTGGACACCAGGGACAAGATGCGTCCTCCGCGTGTGTCGAAGGCTGCACGCGCCCAACGAATGACAGGAGGTGCAACGAGCAACAGTGCGTCTCACACACGCGGCGGTGCGCCCGCTAATTCGGCCGTCGGTCTGCTGGGACGCCGGGCGCGCCCCCCGCGCCGTCCGCGAGGAACTGGCTGTTGCAGAAGGAAGTGCTTTCGTCAAATGCGGCGGAAAACTAACATTTTGTGTGTTGGGAGAGAAGCCGAACGCGAATTCCGCCGTGCTCCTACCTTGCACGAGTGCCGACGGCCATACCATGATGAATACACCGGTTCTCGTCCGATCACCGAAGTTAAGCATCATTGGGCCCGGTTAGTACTTGGATGGGTGACCGCCTGGGAAACCCGGGTGCTGTTGGCTCCCTTCCTTTTCTTTTTGTTTTGTTATTATGTCGCTACCCCTGCCAGCCCAATTTTCAAACTGCCTTTCTGTTGTGACAAAGATGCTTCCTTAACCCTTTTAAACTACTGTAATGGTACGAAAATGCAGTAATTAACTCAGTTTGAGGGAGAATGTGCTAACCAAGTTTGCCAAGAAGACTTTGATAACGACAAAACAGTACGAATCGGCAGTTGATTTCTGAAATACGTCACCGCCAATTTTTGTGTAAAGTTCCAAATTTGATTTGTAATCACGAATTTATTCCTTAGTCGTCTCGTCTCGTCCCGCAGACGTTTGTCGTGCTTGCGCTGTCATATGGACCACGACCCGAGCGGCAGCGAGCGGCAGTCGAGCAAAGTCGGGACAAGTCGGGACGGGGACAGGGATAGGAATGGCGCGAATGCACTGCAAACTACGCAGACACCTGGTGTGAGGCGAGGAAGCCCACATCGCTACCAGTGGCGCCCTCCAGCACGACACTGCCACACCCCGCACAGGCCCTCCGCTGGACACCAGGGACAAGATGCGTCCTCCGCGTGTGTCGAAGGCTGCACGCGCCCAACGAATGACAGGAGGTGCAACGAGCAACAGTGCGTCTCACACACGCGGCGGTGCGCCCGCTAATTCGGCCGTCGGTCTGCTGGGACGCCGGGCGCGCCCCCCGCGCCGTCCGCGAGGAACTGGCTGTTGCAGAAGGAAGTGCTTTCGTCAAATGCGGCGGAAAACTAACATTTTGTGTGTTGGGAGAGAAGCCGAACGCGAATTCCGCCGTGCTCCTACCTTGCACGAGTGCCAACGGCCATACCATGATGAATACACCGGTTCTCGTCCGATCACCGAAGTTAAGCATCATTGGGCCCGGTTAGTACTTGGATGGGTGACCGCCTGGGAAACCCGGGTGCTGTTGGCTCCCTTCCTTTTCTTTTTGTTTTGTTATTATGTCGCTACCCCTGCCAGCCCAATTTTCAAACTGCCTTTCTGTTGTGACAAAGATGCTTCCTTAACCCTTTTAAACTACTGTAATGGTACGAAAATGCAGTAATTAACTCAGTTTGAGGGAGAATGTGCTAACCAAGTTTGCCAAGAAGACTTTGATAACGACAAAACAGTACGAATCGGCAGTTGATTTCTGAAATACGTCACCGCCAATTTTTGTGTAAAGTTCCAAATTTGATTTGTAATCACGAATTTATTCCTTAGTCGTCTCGTCTCGTCCCGCAGACGTTTGTCGTGCTTGCGCTGTCATATGGACCACGACCCGAGCGGCAGCGAGCGGCAGTCGAGCAAAGTCGGGACAAGTCGGGACGGGGACAGGGATAGGAATGGCGCGAATGCACTGCAAACTACGCAGACACCTGGTGTGAGGCGAGGAAGCCCACATCGCTACCAGTGGCGCCCTCCAGCACGACACTGCCACACCCCGCACAGGCCCTCCGCTGGACACCAGGGACAAGATGCGTCCTCCGCGTGTGTCGAAGGCTGCACGCGCCCAACGAATGACAGGAGGTGCAACGAGCAACAGTGCGTCTCACACACGCGGCGGTGCGCCCGCTAATTCGGCCGTCGGTCTGCTGGGACGCCGGGCGCGCCCCCCGCGCCGTCCGCGAGGAACTGGCTGTTGCAGAAGGAAGTGCTTTCGTCAAATGCGGCGGAAAACTAACATTTTGTGTGTTGGGAGAGAAGCCGAACGCGAATTCCGCCGTGCTCCTACCTTGCACGAGTGCCAACGGCCATACCATGATGAATACACCGGTTCTCGTCCGATCACCGAAGTTAAGCATCATTGGGCCCGGTTAGTACTTGGATGGGTGACCGCCTGGGAAACCCGGGTGCTGTTGGCTCCCTTCCTTTTCTTTTTGTTTTGTTATTATGTCGCTACCCCTGCCAGCCCAATTTTCAAACTGCCTTTCTGTTGTGACAAAGATGCTTCCTTAACCCTTTTAAACTACTGTAATGGTACGAAAATGCAGTAATTAACTCAGTTTGAGGGAGAATGTGCTAACCAAGTTTGCCAAGAAGACTTTGATAACGACAAAACAGTACGAATCGGCAGTTGATTTCTGAAATACGTCACCGCCAATTTTTGTGTAAAGTTCCAAATTTGATTTGTAATCACGAATTTATTCCTTAGTCGTCTCGTCTCGTCCCGCAGACGTTTGTCGTGCTTGCGCTGTCATATGGACCACGACCCGAGCGGCAGCGAGCGGCAGTCGAGCAAAGTCGGGACAAGTCGGGACGGGGACAGGGATAGGAATGGCGCGAATGCACTGCAAACTACGCAGACACCTGGTGTGAGGCGAGGAAGCCCACATCGCTACCAGTGGCGCCCTCCAGCACGACACTGCCACACCCCGCACAGGCCCTCCGCTGGACACCAGGGACAAGATGCGTCCTCCGCGTGTGTCGAAGGCTGCACGCGCCCAACGAATGACAGGAGGTGCAACGAGCAACAGTGCGTCTCACACACGCGGCGGTGCGCCCGCTAATTCGGCCGTCGGTCTGCTGGGACGCCGGGCGCGCCCCCCGCGCCGTCCGCGAGGAACTGGCTGTTGCAGAAGGAAGTGCTTTCGTCAAATGCGGCGGAAAACTAACATTTTGTGTGTTGGGAGAGAAGCCGAACGCGAATTCCGCCGTGCTCCTACCTTGCACGAGTGCCAACGGCCATACCATGATGAATACACCGGTTCTCGTCCGATCACCGAAGTTAAGCATCATTGGGCCCGGTTAGTACTTGGATGGGTGACCGCCTGGGAAACCCGGGTGCTGTTGGCTCCCTTCCTTTTCTTTTTGTTTTGTTATTATGTCGCTACCCCTGCCAGCCCAATTTTCAAACTGCCTTTCTGTTGTGACAAAGATGCTTCCTTAACCCTTTTAAACTACTGTAATGGTACGAAAATGCAGTAATTAACTCAGTTTGAGGGAGAATGTGCTAACCAAGTTTGCCAAGAAGACTTTGATAACGACAAAACAGTACGAATCGGCAGTTGATTTCTGAAATACGTCACCGCCAATTTTTGTGTAAAGTTCCAAATTTGATTTGTAATCACGAATTTATTCCTTAGTCGTCTCGTCTCGTCCCGCAGACGTTTGTCGTGCTTGCGCTGTCATATGGACCACGACCCGAGCGGCAGCGAGCGGCAGTCGAGCAAAGTCGGGACAAGTCGGGACGGGGACAGGGATAGGAATGGCGCGAATGCACTGCAAACTACGCAGACACCTGGTGTGAGGCGAGGAAGCCCACATCGCTACCAGTGGCGCCCTCCAGCACGACACTGCCACACCCCGCACAGGCCCTCCGCTGGACACCAGGGACAAGATGCGTCCTCCGCGTGTGTCGAAGGCTGCACGCGCCCAACGAATGACAGGAGGTGCAACGAGCAACAGTGCGTCTCACACACGCGGCGGTGCGCCCGCTAATTCGGCCGTCGGTCTGCTGGGACGCCGGGCGCGCCCCCCGCGCCGTCCGCGAGGAACTGGCTGTTGCAGAAGGAAGTGCTTTCGTCAAATGCGGCGGAAAACTAACATTTTGTGTGTTGGGAGAGAAGCCGAACGCGAATTCCGCCGTGCTCCTACCTTGCACGAGTGCCAACGGCCATACCATGATGAATACACCGGTTCTCGTCCGATCACCGAAGTTAAGCATCATTGGGCCCGGTTAGTACTTGGATGGGTGACCGCCTGGGAAACCCGGGTGCTGTTGGCTCCCTTCCTTTTCTTTTTGTTTTGTTATTATGTCGCTACCCCTGCCAGCCCAATTTTCAAACTGCCTTTCTGTTGTGACAAAGATGCTTCCTTAACCCTTTTAAACTACTGTAATGGTACGAAAATGCAGTAATTAACTCAGTTTGAGGGAGAATGTGCTAACCAAGTTTGCCAAGAAGACTTTGATAACGACAAAACAGTACGAATCGGCAGTTGATTTCTGAAATACGTCACCGCCAATTTTTGTGTAAAGTTCCAAATTTGATTTGTAATCACGAATTTATTCCTTAGTCGTCTCGTCTCGTCCCGCAGACGTTTGTCGTGCTTGCGCTGTCATATGGACCACGACCCGAGCGGCAGCGAGCGGCAGTCGAGCAAAGTCGGGACAAGTCGGGACGGGGACAGGGATAGGAATGGCGCGAATGCACTGCAAACTACGCAGACACCTGGTGTGAGGCGAGGAAGCCCACATCGCTACCAGTGGCGCCCTCCAGCACGACACTGCCACACCCCGCACAGGCCCTCCGCTGGACACCAGGGACAAGATGCGTCCTCCGCGTGTGTCGAAGGCTGCACGCGCCCAACGAATGACAGGAGGTGCAACGAGCAACAGTGCGTCTCACACACGCGGCGGTGCGCCCGCTAATTCGGCCGTCGGTCTGCTGGGACGCCGGGCGCGCCCCCCGCGCCGTCCGCGAGGAACTGGCTGTTGCAGAAGGAAGTGCTTTCGTCAAATGCGGCGGAAAACTAACATTTTGTGTGTTGGGAGAGAAGCCGAACGCGAATTCCGCCGTGCTCCTACCTTGCACGAGTGCCAACGGCCATACCATGATGAATACACCGGTTCTCGTCCGATCACCGAAGTTAAGCATCATTGGGCCCGGTTAGTACTTGGATGGGTGACCGCCTGGGAAACCCGGGTGCTGTTGGCTCCCTTCCTTTTCTTTTTGTTTTGTTATTATGTCGCTACCCCTGCCAGCCCAATTTTCAAACTGCCTTTCTGTTGTGACAAAGATGCTTCCTTAACCCTTTTAAACTACTGTAATGGTACGAAAATGCAGTAATTAACTCAGTTTGAGGGAGAATGTGCTAACCAAGTTTGCCAAGAAGACTTTGATAACGACAAAACAGTACGAATCGGCAGTTGATTTCTGAAATACGTCACCGCCAATTTTTGTGTAAAGTTCCAAATTTGATTTGTAATCACGAATTTATTCCTTAGTCGTCTCGTCTCGTCCCGCAGACGTTTGTCGTGCTTGCGCTGTCATATGGACCACGACCCGAGCGGCAGCGAGCGGCAGTCGAGCAAAGTCGGGACAAGTCGGGACGGGGACAGGGATAGGAATGGCGCGAATGCACTGCAAACTACGCAGACACCTGGTGTGAGGCGAGGAAGCCCACATCGCTACCAGTGGCGCCCTCCAGCACGACACTGCCACACCCCGCACAGGCCCTCCGCTGGACACCAGGGACAAGATGCGTCCTCCGCGTGTGTCGAAGGCTGCACGCGCCCAACGAATGACAGGAGGTGCAACGAGCAACAGTGCGTCTCACACACGCGGCGGTGCGCCCGCTAATTCGGCCGTCGGTCTGCTGGGACGCCGGGCGCGCCCCCCGCGCCGTCCGCGAGGAACTGGCTGTTGCAGAAGGAAGTGCTTTCGTCAAATGCGGCGGAAAACTAACATTTTGTGTGTTGGGAGAGAAGCCGAACGCGAATTCCGCCGTGCTCCTACCTTGCACGAGTGCCAACGGCCATACCATGATGAATACACCGGTTCTCGTCCGATCACCGAAGTTAAGCATCATTGGGCCCGGTTAGTACTTGGATGGGTGACCGCCTGGGAAACCCGGGTGCTGTTGGCTCCCTTCCTTTTCTTTTTGTTTTGTTATTATGTCGCTACCCCTGCCAGCCCAATTTTCAAACTGCCTTTCTGTTGTGACAAAGATGCTTCCTTAACCCTTTTAAACTACTGTAATGGTACGAAAATGCAGTAATTAACTCAGTTTGAGGGAGAATGTGCTAACCAAGTTTGCCAAGAAGACTTTGATAACGACAAAACAGTACGAATCGGCAGTTGATTTCTGAAATACGTCACCGCCAATTTTTGTGTAAAGTTCCAAATTTGATTTGTAATCACGAATTTATTCCTTAGTCGTCTCGTCTCGTCCCGCAGACGTTTGTCGTGCTTGCGCTGTCATATGGACCACGACCCGAGCGGCAGCGAGCGGCAGTCGAGCAAAGTCGGGACAAGTCGGGACGGGGACAGGGATAGGAATGGCGCGAATGCACTGCAAACTACGCAGACACCTGGTGTGAGGCGAGGAAGCCCACATCGCTACCAGTGGCGCCCTCCAGCACGACACTGCCACACCCCGCACAGGCCCTCCGCTGGACACCAGGGACAAGATGCGTCCTCCGCGTGTGTCGAAGGCTGCACGCGCCCAACGAATGACAGGAGGTGCAACGAGCAACAGTGCGTCTCACACACGCGGCGGTGCGCCCGCTAATTCGGCCGTCGGTCTGCTGGGACGCCGGGCGCGCCCCCCGCGCCGTCCGCGAGGAACTGGCTGTTGCAGAAGGAAGTGCTTTCGTCAAATGCGGCGGAAAACTAACATTTTGTGTGTTGGGAGAGAAGCCGAACGCGAATTCCGCCGTGCTCCTACCTTGCACGAGTGCCAACGGCCATACCATGATGAATACACCGGTTCTCGTCCGATCACCGAAGTTAAGCATCATTGGGCCCGGTTAGTACTTGGATGGGTGACCGCCTGGGAAACCCGGGTGCTGTTGGCTCCCTTCCTTTTCTTTTTGTTTTGTTATTATGTCGCTACCCCTGCCAGCCCAATTTTCAAACTGCCTTTCTGTTGTGACAAAGATGCTTCCTTAACCCTTTTAAACTACTGTAATGGTACGAAAATGCAGTAATTAACTCAGTTTGAGGGAGAATGTGCTAACCAAGTTTGCCAAGAAGACTTTGATAACGACAAAACAGTACGAATCGGCAGTTGATTTCTGAAATACGTCACCGCCAATTTTTGTGTAAAGTTCCAAATTTGATTTGTAATCACGAATTTATTCCTTAGTCGTCTCGTCTCGTCCCGCAGACGTTTGTCGTGCTTGCGCTGTCATATGGACCACGACCCGAGCGGCAGCGAGCGGCAGTCGAGCAAAGTCGGGACAAGTCGGGACGGGGACAGGGATAGGAATGGCGCGAATGCACTGCAAACTACGCAGACACCTGGTGTGAGGCGAGGAAGCCCACATCGCTACCAGTGGCGCCCTCCAGCACGACACTGCCACACCCCGCACAGGCCCTCCGCTGGACACCAGGGACAAGATGCGTCCTCCGCGTGTGTCGAAGGCTGCACGCGCCCAACGAATGACAGGAGGTGCAACGAGCAACAGTGCGTCTCACACACGCGGCGGTGCGCCCGCTAATTCGGCCGTCGGTCTGCTGGGACGCCGGGCGCGCCCCCCGCGCCGTCCGCGAGGAACTGGCTGTTGCAGAAGGAAGTGCTTTCGTCAAATGCGGCGGAAAACTAACATTTTGTGTGTTGGGAGAGAAGCCGAACGCGAATTCCGCCGTGCTCCTACCTTGCACGAGTGCCAACGGCCATACCATGATGAATACACCGGTTCTCGTCCGATCACCGAAGTTAAGCATCATTGGGCCCGGTTAGTACTTGGATGGGTGACCGCCTGGGAAACCCGGGTGCTGTTGGCTCCCTTCCTTTTCTTTTTGTTTTGTTATTATGTCGCTACCCCTGCCAGCCCAATTTTCAAACTGCCTTTCTGTTGTGACAAAGATGCTTCCTTAACCCTTTTAAACTACTGTAATGGTACGAAAATGCAGTAATTAACTCAGTTTGAGGGAGAATGTGCTAACCAAGTTTGCCAAGAAGACTTTGATAACGACAAAACAGTACGAATCGGCAGTTGATTTCTGAAATACGTCACCGCCAATTTTTGTGTAAAGTTCCAAATTTGATTTGTAATCACGAATTTATTCCTTAGTCGTCTCGTCTCGTCCCGCAGACGTTTGTCGTGCTTGCGCTGTCATATGGACCACGACCCGAGCGGCAGCGAGCGGCAGTCGAGCAAAGTCGGGACAAGTCGGGACGGGGACAGGGATAGGAATGGCGCGAATGCACTGCAAACTACGCAGACACCTGGTGTGAGGCGAGGAAGCCCACATCGCTACCAGTGGCGCCCTCCAGCACGACACTGCCACACCCCGCACAGGCCCTCCGCTGGACACCAGGGACAAGATGCGTCCTCCGCGTGTGTCGAAGGCTGCACGCGCCCAACGAATGACAGGAGGTGCAACGAGCAACAGTGCGTCTCACACACGCGGCGGTGCGCCCGCTAATTCGGCCGTCGGTCTGCTGGGACGCCGGGCGCGCCCCCCGCGCCGTCCGCGAGGAACTGGCTGTTGCAGAAGGAAGTGCTTTCGTCAAATGCGGCGGAAAACTAACATTTTGTGTGTTGGGAGAGAAGCCGAACGCGAATTCCGCCGTGCTCCTACCTTGCACGAGTGCCAACGGCCATACCATGATGAATACACCGGTTCTCGTCCGATCACCGAAGTTAAGCATCATTGGGCCCGGTTAGTACTTGGATGGGTGACCGCCTGGGAAACCCGGGTGCTGTTGGCTCCCTTCCTTTTCTTTTTGTTTTGTTATTATGTCGCTACCCCTGCCAGCCCAATTTTCAAACTGCCTTTCTGTTGTGACAAAGATGCTTCCTTAACCCTTTTAAACTACTGTAATGGTACGAAAATGCAGTAATTAACTCAGTTTGAGGGAGAATGTGCTAACCAAGTTTGCCAAGAAGACTTTGATAACGACAAAACAGTACGAATCGGCAGTTGATTTCTGAAATACGTCACCGCCAATTTTTGTGTAAAGTTCCAAATTTGATTTGTAATCACGAATTTATTCCTTAGTCGTCTCGTCTCGTCCCGCAGACGTTTGTCGTGCTTGCGCTGTCATATGGACCACGACCCGAGCGGCAGCGAGCGGCAGTCGAGCAAAGTCGGGACAAGTCGGGACGGGGACAGGGATAGGAATGGCGCGAATGCACTGCAAACTACGCAGACACCTGGTGTGAGGCGAGGAAGCCCACATCGCTACCAGTGGCGCCCTCCAGCACGACACTGCCACACCCCGCACAGGCCCTCCGCTGGACACCAGGGACAAGATGCGTCCTCCGCGTGTGTCGAAGGCTGCACGCGCCCAACGAATGACAGGAGGTGCAACGAGCAACAGTGCGTCTCACACACGCGGCGGTGCGCCCGCTAATTCGGCCGTCGGTCTGCTGGGACGCCAGGCGCGCCCCCCGCGCCGTCCGCGAGGAACTGGCTGTTGCAGAAGGAAGTGCTTTCGTCAAATGCGGCGGAAAACTAACATTTTGTGTGTTGGGAGAGAAGCCGAACGCGAATTCCGCCGTGCTCCTACCTTGCACGAGTGCCAACGGCCATACCATGATGAATACACCGGTTCTCGTCCGATCACCGAAGTTAAGCATCATTGGGCCCGGTTAGTACTTGGATGGGTGACCGCCTGGGAAACCCGGGTGCTGTTGGCTCCCTTCCTTTTCTTTTTGTTTTGTTATTATGTCGCTACCCCTGCCAGCCCAATTTTCAAACTGCCTTTCTGTTGTGACAAAGATGCTTCCTTAACCCTTTTAAACTACTGTAATGGTACGAAAATGCAGTAATTAACTCAGTTTGAGGGAGAATGTGCTAACCAAGTTTGCCAAGAAGACTTTGATAACGACAAAACAGTACGAATCGGCAGTTGATTTCTGAAATACGTCACCGCCAATTTTTGTGTAAAGTTCCAAATTTGATTTGTAATCACGAATTTATTCCTTAGTCGTCTCGTCTCGTCCCGCAGACGTTTGTCGTGCTTGCGCTGTCATATGGACCACGACCCGAGCGGCAGCGAGCGGCAGTCGAGCAAAGTCGGGACAAGTCGGGACGGGGACAGGGATAGGAATGGCGCGAATGCACTGCAAACTACGCAGACACCTGGTGTGAGGCGAGGAAGCCCACATCGCTACCAGTGGCGCCCTCCAGCACGACACTGCCACACCCCGCACAGGCCCTCCGCTGGACACCAGGGACAAGATGCGTCCTCCGCGTGTGTCGAAGGCTGCACGCGCCCAACGAATGACAGGAGGTGCAACGAGCAACAGTGCGTCTCACACACGCGGCGGTGCGCCCGCTAATTCGGCCGTCGGTCTGCTGGGACGCCGGGCGCGCCCCCCGCGCCGTCCGCGAGGAACTGGCTGTTGCAGAAGGAAGTGCTTTCGTCAAATGCGGCGGAAAACTAACATTTTGTGTGTTGGGAGAGAAGCCGAACGCGAATTCCGCCGTGCTCCTACCTTGCACGAGTGCCAACGGCCATACCATGATGAATACACCGGTTCTCGTCCGATCACCGAAGTTAAGCATCATTGGGCCCGGTTAGTACTTGGATGGGTGACCGCCTGGGAAACCCGGGTGCTGTTGGCTCCCTTCCTTTTCTTTTTGTTTTGTTATTATGTCGCTACCCCTGCCAGCCCAATTTTCAAACTGCCTTTCTGTTGTGACAAAGATGCTTCCTTAACCCTTTTAAACTACTGTAATGGTACGAAAATGCAGTAATTAACTCAGTTTGAGGGAGAATGTGCTAACCAAGTTTGCCAAGAAGACTTTGATAACGACAAAACAGTACGAATCGGCAGTTGATTTCTGAAATACGTCACCGCCAATTTTTGTGTAAAGTTCCAAATTTGATTTGTAATCACGAATTTATTCCTTAGTCGTCTCGTCTCGTCCCGCAGACGTTTGTCGTGCTTGCGCTGTCATATGGACCACGACCCGAGCGGCAGCGAGCGGCAGTCGAGCAAAGTCGGGACAAGTCGGGACGGGGACAGGGATAGGAATGGCGCGAATGCACTGCAAACTACGCAGACACCTGGTGTGAGGCGAGGAAGCCCACATCGCTACCAGTGGCGCCCTCCAGCACGACACTGCCACACCCCGCACAGGCCCTCCGCTGGACACCAGGGACAAGATGCGTCCTCCGCGTGTGTCGAAGGCTGCACGCGCCCAACGAATGACAGGAGGTGCAACGAGCAACAGTGCGTCTCACACACGCGGCGGTGCGCCCGCTAATTCGGCCGTCGGTCTGCTGGGACGCCGGGCGCGCCCCCCGCGCCGTCCGCGAGGAACTGGCTGTTGCAGAAGGAAGTGCTTTCGTCAAATGCGGCGGAAAACTAACATTTTGTGTGTTGGGAGAGAAGCCGAACGCGAATTCCGCCGTGCTCCTACCTTGCACGAGTGCCAACGGCCATACCATGATGAATACACCGGTTCTCGTCCGATCACCGAAGTTAAGCATCATTGGGCCCGGTTAGTACTTGGATGGGTGACCGCCTGGGAAACCCGGGTGCTGTTGGCTCCCTTCCTTTTCTTTTTGTTTTGTTATTATGTCGCTACCCCTGCCAGCCCAATTTTCAAACTGCCTTTCTGTTGTGACAAAGATGCTTCCTTAACCCTTTTAAACTACTGTAATGGTACGAAAATGCAGTAATTAACTCAGTTTGAGGGAGAATGTGCTAACCAAGTTTGCCAAGAAGACTTTGATAACGACAAAACAGTACGAATCGGCAGTTGATTTCTGAAATACGTCACCGCCAATTTTTGTGTAAAGTTCCAAATTTGATTTGTAATCACGAATTTATTCCTTAGTCGTCTCGTCTCGTCCCGCAGACGTTTGTCGTGCTTGCGCTGTCATATGGACCACGACCCGAGCGGCAGCGAGCGGCAGTCGAGCAAAGTCGGGACAAGTCGGGACGGGGACAGGGATAGGAATGGCGCGAATGCACTGCAAACTACGCAGACACCTGGTGTGAGGCGAGGAAGCCCACATCGCTACCAGTGGCGCCCTCCAGCACGACACTGCCACACCCCGCACAGGCCCTCCGCTGGACACCAGGGACAAGATGCGTCCTCCGCGTGTGTCGAAGGCTGCACGCGCCCAACGAATGACAGGAGGTGCAACGAGCAACAGTGCGTCTCACACACGCGGCGGTGCGCCCGCTAATTCGGCCGTCGGTCTGCTGGGACGCCGGGCGCGCCCCCCGCGCCGTCCGCGAGGAACTGGCTGTTGCAGAAGGAAGTGCTTTCGTCAAATGCGGCGGAAAACTAACATTTTGTGTGTTGGGAGAGAAGCCGAACGCGAATTCCGCCGTGCTCCTACCTTGCACGAGTGCCAACGGCCATACCATGATGAATACACCGGTTCTCGTCCGATCACCGAAGTTAAGCATCATTGGGCCCGGTTAGTACTTGGATGGGTGACCGCCTGGGAAACCCGGGTGCTGTTGGCTCCCTTCCTTTTCTTTTTGTTTTGTTATTATGTCGCTACCCCTGCCAGCCCAATTTTCAAACTGCCTTTCTGTTGTGACAAAGATGCTTCCTTAACCCTTTTAAACTACTGTAATGGTACGAAAATGCAGTAATTAACTCAGTTTGAGGGAGAATGTGCTAACCAAGTTTGCCAAGAAGACTTTGATAACGACAAAACAGTACGAATCGGCAGTTGATTTCTGAAATACGTCACCGCCAATTTTTGTGTAAAGTTCCAAATTTGATTTGTAATCACGAATTTATTCCTTAGTCGTCTCGTCTCGTCCCGCAGACGTTTGTCGTGCTTGCGCTGTCATATGGACCACGACCCGAGCGGCAGCGAGCGGCAGTCGAGCAATGTCGGGACAAGTCGGGACGGGGACAGGGATAGGAATGGCGCGAATGCACTGCAAACTACGCAGACACCTGGTGTGAGGCGAGGAAGCCCACATCGCTACCAGTGGCGCCCTCCAGCACGACACTGCCACACCCCGCACAGGCCCTCCGCTGGACACCAGGGACAAGATGCGTCCTCCGCGTGTGTCGAAGGCTGCACGCGCCCAACGAATGACAGGAGGTGCAACGAGCAACAGTGCGTCTCACACACGCGGCGGTGCGCCCGCTAATTCGGCCGTCGGTCTGCTGGGACGCCGGGCGCGCCCCCCGCGCCGTCCGCGAGGAACTGGCTGTTGCAGAAGGAAGTGCTTTCGTCAAATGCGGCGGAAAACTAACATTTTGTGTGTTGGGAGAGAAGCCGAACGCGAATTCCGCCGTGCTCCTACCTTGCACGAGTGCCAACGGCCATACCATGATGAATACACCGGTTCTCGTCCGATCACCGAAGTTAAGCATCATTGGGCCCGGTTAGTACTTGGATGGGTGACCGCCTGGGAAACCCGGGTGCTGTTGGCTCCCTTCCTTTTCTTTTTGTTTTGTTATTATGTCGCTACCCCTGCCAGCCCAATTTTCAAACTGCCTTTCTGTTGTGACAAAGATGCTTCCTTAACCCTTTTAAACTACTGTAATGGTACGAAAATGCAGTAATTAACTCAGTTTGAGGGAGAATGTGCTAACCAAGTTTGCCAAGAAGACTTTGATAACGACAAAACAGTACGAATCGGCAGTTGATTTCTGAAATACGTCACCGCCAATTTTTGTGTAAAGTTCCAAATTTGATTTGTAATCACGAATTTATTCCTTAGTCGTCTCGTCTCGTCCCGCAGACGTTTGTCGTGCTTGCGCTGTCATATGGACCACGACCCGAGCGGCAGCGAGCGGCAGTCGAGCAAAGTCGGGACAAGTCGGGACGGGGACAGGGATAGGAATGGCGCGAATGCACTGCAAACTACGCAGACACCTGGTGTGAGGCGAGGAAGCCCACATCGCTACCAGTGGCGCCCTCCAGCACGACACTGCCACACCCCGCACAGGCCCTCCGCTGGACACCAGGGACAAGATGCGTCCTCCGCGTGTGTCGAAGGCTGCACGCGCCCAACGAATGACAGGAGGTGCAACGAGCAACAGTGCGTCTCACACACGCGGCGGTGCGCCCGCTAATTCGGCCGTCGGTCTGCTGGGACGCCGGGCGCGCCCCCCGCGCCGTCCGCGAGGAACTGGCTGTTGCAGAAGGAAGTGCTTTCGTCAAATGCGGCGGAAAACTAACATTTTGTGTGTTGGGAGAGAAGCCGAACGCGAATTCCGCCGTGCTCCTACCTTGCACGAGTGCCAACGGCCATACCATGATGAATACACCGGTTCTCGTCCGATCACCGAAGTTAAGCATCATTGGGCCCGGTTAGTACTTGGATGGGTGACCGCCTGGGAAACCCGGGTGCTGTTGGCTCCCTTCCTTTTCTTTTTGTTTTGTTATTATGTCGCTACCCCTGCCAGCCCAATTTTCAAACTGCCTTTCTGTTGTGACAAAGATGCTTCCTTAACCCTTTTAAACTACTGTAATGGTACGAAAATGCAGTAATTAACTCAGTTTGAGGGAGAATGTGCTAACCAAGTTTGCCAAGAAGACTTTGATAACGACAAAACAGTACGAATCGGCAGTTGATTTCTGAAATACGTCACCGCCAATTTTTGTGTAAAGTTCCAAATTTGATTTGTAATCACGAATTTATTCCTTAGTCGTCTCGTCTCGTCCCGCAGACGTTTGTCGTGCTTGCGCTGTCATATGGACCACGACCCGAGCGGCAGCGAGCGGCAGTCGAGCAAAGTCGGGACAAGTCGGGACGGGGACAGGGATAGGAATGGCGCGAATGCACTGCAAACTACGCAGACACCTGGTGTGAGGCGAGGAAGCCCACATCGCTACCAGTGGCGCCCTCCAGCACGACACTGCCACACCCCGCACAGGCCCTCCGCTGGACACCAGGGACAAGATGCGTCCTCCGCGTGTGTCGAAGGCTGCACGCGCCCAACGAATGACAGGAGGTGCAACGAGCAACAGTGCGTCTCACACACGCGGCGGTGCGCCCGCTAATTCGGCCGTCGGTCTGCTGGGACGCCGGGCGCGCCCCCCGCGCCGTCCGCGAGGAACTGGCTGTTGCAGAAGGAAGTGCTTTCGTCAAATGCGGCGGAAAACTAACATTTTGTGTGTTGGGAGAGAAGCCGAACGCGAATTCCGCCGTGCTCCTACCTTGCACGAGTGCCAACGGCCATACCATGATGAATACACCGGTTCTCGTCCGATCACCGAAGTTAAGCATCATTGGGCCCGGTTAGTACTTGGATGGGTGACCGCCTGGGAAACCCGGGTGCTGTTGGCTCCCTTCCTTTTCTTTTTGTTTTGTTATTATGTCGCTACCCCTGCCAGCCCAATTTTCAAACTGCCTTTCTGTTGTGACAAAGATGCTTCCTTAACCCTTTTAAACTACTGTAATGGTACGAAAATGCAGTAATTAACTCAGTTTGAGGGAGAATGTGCTAACCAAGTTTGCCAAGAAGACTTTGATAACGACAAAACAGTACGAATCGGCAGTTGATTTCTGAAATACGTCACCGCCAATTTTTGTGTAAAGTTCCAAATTTGATTTGTAATCACGAATTTATTCCTTAGTCGTCTCGTCTCGTCCCGCAGACGTTTGTCGTGCTTGCGCTGTCATATGGACCACGACCCGAGCGGCAGCGAGCGGCAGTCGAGCAAAGTCGGGACAAGTCGGGACGGGGACAGGGATAGGAATGGCGCGAATGCACTGCAAACTACGCAGACACCTGGTGTGAGGCGAGGAAGCCCACATCGCTACCAGTGGCGCCCTCCAGCACGACACTGCCACACCCCGCACAGGCCCTCCGCTGGACACCAGGGACAAGATGCGTCCTCCGCGTGTGTCGAAGGCTGCACGCGCCCAACGAATGACAGGAGGTGCAACGAGCAACAGTGCGTCTCACACACGCGGCGGTGCGCCCGCTAATTCGGCCGTCGGTCTGCTGGGACGCCGGGCGCGCCCCCCGCGCCGTCCGCGAGGAACTGGCTGTTGCAGAAGGAAGTGCTTTCGTCAAATGCGGCGGAAAACTAACATTTTGTGTGTTGGGAGAGAAGCCGAACGCGAATTCCGCCGTGCTCCTACCTTGCACGAGTGCCAACGGCCATACCATGATGAATACACCGGTTCTCGTCCGATCACCGAAGTTAAGCATCATTGGGCCCGGTTAGTACTTGGATGGGTGACCGCCTGGGAAACCCGGGTGCTGTTGGCTCCCTTCCTTTTCTTTTTGTTTTGTTATTATGTCGCTACCCCTGCCAGCCCAATTTTCAAACTGCCTTTCTGTTGTGACAAAGATGCTTCCTTAACCCTTTTAAACTACTGTAATGGTACGAAAATGCAGTAATTAACTCAGTTTGAGGGAGAATGTGCTAACCAAGTTTGCCAAGAAGACTTTGATAACGACAAAACAGTACGAATCGGCAGTTGATTTCTGAAATACGTCACCGCCAATTTTTGTGTAAAGTTCCAAATTTGATTTGTAATCACGAATTTATTCCTTAGTCGTCTCGTCTCGTCCCGCAGACGTTTGTCGTGCTTGCGCTGTCATATGGACCACGACCCGAGCGGCAGCGAGCGGCAGTCGAGCAAAGTCGGGACAAGTCGGGACGGGGACAGGGATAGGAATGGCGCGAATGCACTGCAAACTACGCAGACACCTGGTGTGAGGCGAGGAAGCCCACATCGCTACCAGTGGCGCCCTCCAGCACGACACTGCCACACCCCGCACAGGCCCTCCGCTGGACACCAGGGACAAGATGCGTCCTCCGCGTGTGTCGAAGGCTGCACGCGCCCAACGAATGACAGGAGGTGCAACGAGCAACAGTGCGTCTCACACACGCGGCGGTGCGCCCGCTAATTCGGCCGTCGGTCTGCTGGGACGCCGGGCGCGCCCCCCGCGCCGTCCGCGAGGAACTGGCTGTTGCAGAAGGAAGTGCTTTCGTCAAATGCGGCGGAAAACTAACATTTTGTGTGTTGGGAGAGAAGCCGAACGCGAATTCCGCCGTGCTCCTACCTTGCACGAGTGCCAACGGCCATACCATGATGAATACACCGGTTCTCGTCCGATCACCGAAGTTAAGCATCATTGGGCCCGGTTAGTACTTGGATGGGTGACCGCCTGGGAAACCCGGGTGCTGTTGGCTCCCTTCCTTTTCTTTTTGTTTTGTTATTATGTCGCTACCCCTGCCAGCCCAATTTTCAAACTGCCTTTCTGTTGTGACAAAGATGCTTCCTTAACCCTTTTAAACTACTGTAATGGTACGAAAATGCAGTAATTAACTCAGTTTGAGGGAGAATGTGCTAACCAAGTTTGCCAAGAAGACTTTGATAACGACAAAACAGTACGAATCGGCAGTTGATTTCTGAAATACGTCACCGCCAATTTTTGTGTAAAGTTCCAAATTTGATTTGTAATCACGAATTTATTCCTTAGTCGTCTCGTCTCGTCCCGCAGACGTTTGTCGTGCTTGCGCTGTCATATGGACCACGACCCGAGCGGCAGCGAGCGGCAGTCGAGCAAAGTCGGGACAAGTCGGGACGGGGACAGGGATAGGAATGGCGCGAATGCACTGCAAACTACGCAGACACCTGGTGTGAGGCGAGGAAGCCCACATCGCTACCAGTGGCGCCCTCCAGCACGACACTGCCACACCCCGCACAGGCCCTCCGCTGGACACCAGGGACAAGATGCGTCCTCCGCGTGTGTCGAAGGCTGCACGCGCCCAGCCACACCTCGGTGCTCTGCGCTCCGCCGGCCCGTGGTGTTTACGTTCTGCGCGCCGCAGCGTGTTGTGTTCGCGAGGCGACTTGCTTGCTTTGCTGATTTTTAACGGTACGTACTGACCACGATGGAAAGTGAAGATAGGAACAATAATATTCAGTGCGAATTTAGTCGGTCTGTTCCTCGTCCGTCCGCTTTCGAAATTCATCATTGGATTCTTAATGATTTGAAAATCCCGGCTAGTGACATTTTCGGACTCCAATTGGACACTTTTTTGAATTCTGTTTTTTTGAAGTTGAGTAGTTCGGAACTATGTGAGAAAGTTGTTAATGTAAATGATGGTGTGCGGCAATTTAAGCACGATAATCAAACCGTGAGTGACGTTAAAGTGACGAACGCGGGTTATGGCATACGAACTGTCAGGGTGTTTAATCTGCCTTTCGAAGTCAAAAACGATACCATTTCGCGATGTCTCGGCCCTTACGGCACTGTGCTTTCCGTTGTTAAAGAAAAATGGTCTCCCGCGTACCCCATACAATGTGAAAATGGGGTGCGAAGTGTACGGATGATTGTGCGAAAGCATGTGCCATCATTTGTTTACATGGCCGGGCACCGTGCCTTTATTACGTACAGTGGGCAACCACAAACGTGTTCTTTTTGTAATCGGCCGGATCACTTTCGCCAAAATTGCCCGCGGCGTAAGGGGCCTTTGCAACTGCCGCTGGGCGAACACGGAAGCGAACCCATGAGTTGGGCGGCGGTCGCTTTAGGTGCCCCCCCACAGGCAGCTCGCCGTGTGGAGATTCCGGCAGAAATGAACGCGTCCCCTGCAACTGTCCCGGTGCCAATGCAAACTGATAGCGATCTCGCAATGTTAAACGCGGTAGCCTTACCGGAGACCGACGAGCTTGCAACAACCCCCGTCACAGGACCAGAACCCGCCCCGGCCGTTGCCGCCACCGTGGCCATTGATTCAGTACCAGACCTGGTAGCCGACGAGTCACCCGCCCCCACAGCCAGTCCCAGTGTTGTGGCGGTCGATCAATCTGTACTTTTAGCGGACATTGATAGAACTGTTTTTGTCCGGCCACAACAGGTGTCGGAAGTTTCGCATGTGGTCACGGCCGGCCGTGCACACGTGGACACTGCCCCCTCTCTCGAAAGACAGGACTCGTGTTCTTCTGTTAGTGCGTCGGTTCGGTCGCGTAGTGACCAAGAACACGATAGGCACGACAGCGGTAGAAGTTCGTCGACCGATTCTCGACGGTCGTCCGCGAGGAGAGAGCGTAGTCAGTCCCCTGTTCGGCGACCGATATCTCAAGGGAAGCCAAAACGGCAGCGGCGTAAGGGGGGGCAGCGCGATAGCGCGGAAGTTCGGCCCGCCGCGGCCGCTCACGTGCCCCGATCAGCTGCGGACGCGCGTGCGGACGGTAGCAGTGCTGGCGCCGGCCAGGCTGCGGGCTCGGCAGCGCACAGGGCCGAAGTAGTCCGGCATCTGCAAACTGTTATCCACCGATCGGACGCACAACCTCCCAGCGAATCGGTTCCTCCACCTGCCGTGACAGATCCGCCTCCAGCTACGAGCGTGCGCCCTGTTACACAGGACACTGTAGCACCACAAAATCGTAGAGACTTGTCCGCGATGTCTGTCGCGGGGGCGTTCACACCTGTTACCCGACCGGGGGCGTGGGGTGATGAACCGCCTGATGCTTAATTTACATCTACTTCAAGTGTGGCATTCCGTTTTTTTTTAAACACGCCGACGATAGCCCATGCTGCGTCATCTTTCTATTTTCACGTTTTATCTTGTGAGTGTTTTCACTGTTTTATCTGTGTTTTCTTTGTTTTATCCTTTTATGGTTGCTGGTAATCGGTTCACGGTACTCACGGTCAACGTTAATAAAATGCGTAGCCATCACAAAGCGACAGCACTTTATCATTTTTTAATTGAAAGTTGTTGTCAGGTAGCTTTTATACAAGAAGTGACCGCTGACGCATTGTCTTTCATCCGCGATTTTAACGGGTTCACAGCATACGATAACATCATCGCGGATGATAGCACAGGAACTGCTATTTTAGTCCGTTCGGACATAGAGGTGCGAAATATAGAATGCTTACCAAATGGGCGGGTCATAGTTTGCGAAATTCATGGTTACGTGTTTGTTAATGTTTACGCGCCGTCTGGCAACAAACCTGCGCGTAATCATTTTTATGCTAATGAACTGTGCCAGCTTTTATATCGAAATAAAGATAATTTTATTCTCGGGGGTGATTTTAATGGTGTAATTGACGATCGCGATCAGGAACCACGGCCAAACCGGTGTGCCGAACTACAGACGTTGATTTCTGGTTTACAGCTGCGAGACACGTGGCGGGTCCTCAACCCCCACCGTACGGAATTTACGTATTTTTATGCTACCGGACATAGTCGTTTAGACAGAATTTATGTCTCGCCACAGCTTGCACATACCGTCGTCGCTGCCGAGGTGCACCCGGTAATTTTTTCTGACCATTGTGGTTACATCTGTCAGATGAATTTAGACATGTGCCGACGCTCGTTCCTGAAAACTGTGTGGAAATTAAACTGCAGCATTTTAACGGATCCCTGTTTTAAACCGAGTTTTTTAAATATGTGGCACAACCTTGTGCGGAGCCGACCGGTCGGTTCCACCGCTATTTACTGGTGGACCAAGGTGGCCAAACCGGCGGTCAGAAACTTTTTAATTGATTTTAGTCGCGAAGCGGCACGGTGGCGCCGGGCTACGGCCGACTTCTACCGCCAGTGTTTGCGCGAGCTCGCGCAACGCGTCACTGAGGAGCCGGAAATGTTGCCCGCTTTGAGAGAATTTAAAGCAAAGTTGCTGCGGGATTTGCGGCATAAAAGTGAGGGGACAGTGAGGCGTAGCCAGCCCGTGGGCGCCGTGCCCGGAGAGACGGTCTCCGCGTACCACCTCCGTCGGGAGAGGTGCCGCCGCGCAAAGTTACGGCTAACCGCGTGGACTCTAGCCGCCGGGTTCCGAACCACAGACCAACGTGCGATCCAGGCGGAAATATATCAGTATTTTAATTCTCTTTTTACGGACACTGCTGTCGAAGCCGCCGCGATCAATGATCTTTTAAGTCACGTGCCGCATATTTTAACGAGACGCGATCGACTCCATCTGAATGCGGTTTATACCAAGGATGACGTAGAGGATGCCGTTAAAGGCAGTCAGTTAGGGAAATCCCCCGGGAAAGACGGCATCCCAGTGGAGTTTTATCTTACATTTTTTGATGTTTTTAATGAAATTTTAACGGAAATAGCAAATGAAATTCGAAACGGCGCGGAAATCCCGGCGGAATTTGAAGAAGGGCGTATTGTCCTTATTCCGAAATCGGCTGCGACGCCGAGTTTAGACAATGTGCGCCCTATTACGCTTCTCAACTGCGACTACAAGATCATGGCCAGGTGCGTTGCTAATAGACTCAAGAACGTTCTGGGGAAAGTTTTAGATGCATCGCAGTCGTGCGCTGTCAGGGACCGCAATATTTTTGACGCCGTTTTAGCATACCGAGACTGCATAGGCCACACGACAAGCAGCAGGCTTCGCAGTGCAGGCATCTTGTTAGTCGATTTTAAAACCGCGTTCGATCGTGTGAGCCATTTTTACCTTCGCCGGTTGATGACTCGCATGGGTTTCGGAACGACATTTACTACCATGATAAGTAATATCTTACGTAGTGCCACATCGCGCGTTATCGTTAATGGTATCGCCAGCGACAAAATCCCCATCAGCCGCTCAGTCCGGCAGGGTTGCCCCCTCTCTATGGCGCTGTTCGCGATCGCCCTGGACCCGCTTCTCCGTACCATTGGCCGTACTTGTCGAGGGATTCGCGTGGGAGACGACCGGCTTGTGTGTCGTGCTTATGCCGATGACTTGGGCGTCTTCATAGAACGCGCAGACGACATCGACCGCCTCTATGGCGTCCTCCAGCAGTACGAACGGGCGACGGGCGCCGTCGTCAATCCGCGTAAGACGGTTCTCCTCCCGTTGACGGAGCGCATGCGAACCGAATACCGGCATTGGTACTGCGTGAAACGCCAGTCTCAGGTGCTCGGCGTCACTCTGTCGGACAACTTACAGCAGATGCAAGCCCTCAATTGGCGGTCCACTCTTTACAAAGTGCGCGCCGTGGTTAAGATTCATGCGCCGCGCAACTTGGCACTGTCGGACAAAGTTGCACTCATTAATACCACCATTCTGGCAAGGGCGTGGTACCTGGCGCAAATCTTGCCGGTACCGAAGCAAATCGCACGGTCCATAAGGCATGTATTTTATTGGTTTTTGTGGAAAGGGGATATTTTTAAGGTCGCTATGGCCACTTGTACACTGAAACCTTCGGAAGGTGGTCTCGGCCTTGTGGATTTTAACGCCAAATGTGAGGCACTCTTTTATAAACGGACAAGCGTTTTAATTGGCAAAGGTTTAGGCAGCCCCACGGCAGTTCTCTTTCACCAACACCGGCCACGTTCAGTCACCGCCCCGGTCTACGTCACCGGCATCCCCTTCTCCATCTCCCACGTGCGCCGTTACTACATCACGCACAGCTACGTCAGTCTCCACGACGTGAAAGGCTATGCGGTTTGCGATATCACGGATGTCATCCGAGGACGACCACCGCCCAATAAGTGGGAGTTACGTCTGCCGCAACATGATTGGAGCGCCGTGTGGAGGAATATCAGTTCACGCGTTATACCAGCTGACGTGAGGGCCACGTGGTATAGGGTGGTCAACCGCACGGTTGCCACAAATTGCAAGTTACACTCCATCAACCTCATCCCGGTCAGCCAGTGCGAGGCTTGTGGAGTACCGGACGACATCGAGCACCGCTTCGACTGCTCCAAGTTCCGGGACATCTGGTACTGTGCGAGAGACATGATTCGCCTCATAAACAGAGTGACAGTCGGGCAGGTTACTGTGCAAGACGCGATAGTGCCACAGTGGAAGCCTTACCCGTCCACGAAGCGGAATGCCACCATCTGGATATATGGACATACAATTCATGCCATATTTAGTCTCAAACTTACCGATACTGTGACTTTTCTCACCCGTTTATGGACTTTCCACAATGAAGAACGCGCCAGAAGCACCTATTCAGCGACGTTCGCTAATTTTTTGCATGTGGCTTTGTCCCATGCATTTCACTCGCTCGTGACTCATCCTCAACAGTGACTTATTTCAGTGTGTACATACTTATATACCTATTCCTAATTATGTGATATAAGGGAACGAACATTGAAAGAGAAATTTTTGGACAAGTTTTTTGTATTTGGGATCAACTTGACCATCATAATGACGACGAACTGTGACAGTTTCTTGTTTCTTTTTTTATGATCTACAGACTGTGTACACTATCTTACACGTGTCACGTCGGAAGTTTTGTTTCTGTTACTCCTTTGTGTTACATTTTTTTTTTTTTTTTTTTTTTTTTTTTTTTTTTTTTTTTTTTTTTTTTTTGGTGTGTGAACTTGTCGTTTCTCTATCACTCTTGCGTGTGAAACCAATGCCCTGCCATTTTGGTTGTTTGTTCTTTGCATGGTTTTCGTGTCTTGGTGTTACTATCGAAAACCATCACTTTGATTTTATGTTGTTCTTTATTGCCTGTGGAAGAGTGGCGGTTCGTTTCTTTTCCTACTTCCGTTCAATTTCGGGCATATGTCTCCTTTATTTCATTTTTCTTCACCGCAAGTAACGACGGGAAACGGACCTGTTACTTTACTTTGCTTTCCCTACATCATTTGGGAGACCTCTCGGGCCTTACCTATTTTTTGACGACGGTTTGCGACTTGTTCTTTTGTTGCGACGTCATTCTTCTTCGTTTTCTTTCCCCCCACATTTGGTCGGTAGAATTTTTGCCGCCGCTTTCTGGAAGAACTTTTCCGTTGTCTCTCCTTCCATACTTTTCATTGTTTTCCACGTTGTTTGCGTCTTGCCCTCCCCTTTGATGAACGTACTGCTCCTCCGTCACCAGCACCGGACCCTTTCCCGTTGCATTCGGTGCAAACCTTCTGCGCCTAACGAGACGGAGCACCTATTACGTCCCCTATTCGTTCTTCATCCTGCATTACCAACAGCATCTTTTTAAAGCTGCGAAGCTCGCCGAAGAAGGCGTATTGTGGAGAGCGAAAAGGCCGGGCTATAAGGGGAGTTGGGAGGCCCGTCAAAAAAAAAAAAAAAAAAAAAAAAAAAAAAAAAAAAAAAAAAAAAAAAAGGTGCTGTTGGCTCCCTTCCTTTTCTTTTTGTTTTGTTATTATGTCGCTACCCCTGCCAGCCCAATTTTCAAACTGCCTTTCTGTTGTGACAAAGATGCTTCCTTAACCCTTTTAAACTACTGTAATGGTACGAAAATGCAGTAATTAACTCAGTTTGAGGGAGAATGTGCTAACCAAGTTTGCCAAGAAGACTTTGATAACGACAAAACAGTACGAATCGGCAGTTGATTTCTGAAATACGTCACCGCCAATTTTTGTGTAAAGTTCCAAATTTGATTTGTAATCACGAATTTATTCCTTAGTCGTCTCGTCTCGTCCCGCAGACGTTTGTCGTGCTTGCGCTGTCATATGGACCACGACCCGAGCGGCAGCGAGCGGCAGTCGAGCAAAGTCGGGACAAGTCGGGACGGGGACAGGGATAGGAATGGCGCGAATGCACTGCAAACTACGCAGACACCTGGTGTGAGGCGAGGAAGCCCACATCGCTACCAGTGGCGCCCTCCAGCACGACACTGCCACACCCCGCACAGGCCCTCCGCTGGACACCAGGGACAAGATGCGTCCTCTGCGTGTGTCGAAGGCTGCACGCGCCCAACGAATGACAGGAGGTGCAACGAGCAACAGTGCGTCTCACACACGCGGCGGTGCGCCCGCTAATTCGGCCGTCGGTCTGCTGGGACGCCGGGCGCGCCCCCCGCGCCGTCCGCGAGGAACTGGCTGTTGCAGAAGGAAGTGCTTTCGTCAAATGCGGCGGAAAACTAACATTTTGTGTGTTGGGAGAGAAGCCGAACGCGAATTCCGCCGTGCTCCTACCTTGCACGAGTGCCAACGGCCATACCATGATGAATACACCGGTTCTCGTCCGATCACCGAAGTTAAGCATCATTGGGCCCGGTTAGTACTTGGATGGGTGACCGCCTGGGAAACCCGGGTGCTGTTGGCTCCCTTCCTTTTCTTTTTGTTTTGTTATTATGTCGCTACCCCTGCCAGCCCAATTTTCAAACTGCCTTTCTGTTGTGACAAAGATGCTTCCTTAACCCTTTTAAACTACTGTAATGGTACGAAAATGCAGTAATTAACTCAGTTTGAGGGAGAATGTGCTAACCAAGTTTGCCAAGAAGACTTTGATAACGACAAAACAGTACGAATCGGCAGTTGATTTCTGAAATACGTCACCGCCAATTTTTGTGTAAAGTTCCAAATTTGATTTGTAATCACGAATTTATTCCTTAGTCGTCTCGTCTCGTCCCGCAGACGTTTGTCGTGCTTGCGCTGTCATATGGACCACGACCCGAGCGGCAGCGAGCGGCAGTCGAGCAAAGTCGGGACAAGTCGGGACGGGGACAGGGATAGGAATGGCGCGAATGCACTGCAAACTACGCAGACACCTGGTGTGAGGCGAGGAAGCCCACATCGCTACCAGTGGCGCCCTCCAGCACGACACTGCCACACCCCGCACAGGCCCTCCGCTGGACACCAGGGACAAGATGCGTCCTCCGCGTGTGTCGAAGGCTGCACGCGCCCAACGAATGACAGGAGGTGCAACGAGCAACAGTGCGTCTCACACACGCGGCGGTGCGCCCGCTAATTCGGCCGTCGGTCTGCTGGGACGCCGGGCGCGCCCCCCGCGCCGTCCGCGAGGAACTGGCTGTTGCAGAAGGAAGTGCTTTCGTCAAATGCGGCGGAAAACTAACATTTTGTGTGTTGGGAGAGAAGCCGAACGCGAATTCCGCCGTGCTCCTACCTTGCACGAGTGCCAACGGCCATACCATGATGAATACACCGGTTCTCGTCCGATCACCGAAGTTAAGCATCATTGGGCCCGGTTAGTACTTGGATGGGTGACCGCCTGGGAAACCCGGGTGCTGTTGGCTCCCTTCCTTTTCTTTTTGTTTTGTTATTATGTCGCTACCCCTGCCAGCCCAATTTTCAAACTGCCTTTCTGTTGTGACAAAGATGCTTCCTTAACCCTTTTAAACTACTGTAATGGTACGAAAATGCAGTAATTAACTCAGTTTGAGGGAGAATGTGCTAACCAAGTTTGCCAAGAAGACTTTGATAACGACAAAACAGTACGAATCGGCAGTTGATTTCTGAAATACGTCACCGCCAATTTTTGTGTAAAGTTCCAAATTTGATTTGTAATCACGAATTTATTCCTTAGTCGTCTCGTCTCGTCCCGCAGACGTTTGTCGTGCTTGCGCTGTCATATGGACCACGACCCGAGCGGCAGCGAGCGGCAGTCGAGCAAAGTCGGGACAAGTCGGGACGGGGACAGGGATAGGAATGGCGCGAATGCACTGCAAACTACGCAGACACCTGGTGTGAGGCGAGGAAGCCCACATCGCTACCAGTGGCGCCCTCCAGCACGACACTGCCACACCCCGCACAGGCCCTCCGCTGGACACCAGGGACAAGATGCGTCCTCCGCGTGTGTCGAAGGCTGCACGCGCCCAACGAATGACAGGAGGTGCAACGAGCAACAGTGCGTCTCACACACGCGGCGGTGCGCCCGCTAATTCGGCCGTCGGTCTGCTGGGACGCCGGGCGCGCCCCCCGCGCCGTCCGCGAGGAACTGGCTGTTGCAGAAGGAAGTGCTTTCGTCAAATGCGGCGGAAAACTAACATTTTGTGTGTTGGGAGAGAAGCCGAACGCGAATTCCGCCGTGCTCCTACCTTGCACGAGTGCCAACGGCCATACCATGATGAATACACCGGTTCTCGTCCGATCACCGAAGTTAAGCATCATTGGGCCCGGTTAGTACTTGGATGGGTGACCGCCTGGGAAACCCGGGTGCTGTTGGCTCCCTTCCTTTTCTTTTTGTTTTGTTATTATGTCGCTACCCCTGCCAGCCCAATTTTCAAACTGCCTTTCTGTTGTGACAAAGATGCTTCCTTAACCCTTTTAAACTACTGTAATGGTACGAAAATGCAGTAATTAACTCAGTTTGAGGGAGAATGTGCTAACCAAGTTTGCCAAGAAGACTTTGATAACGACAAAACAGTACGAATCGGCAGTTGATTTCTGAAATACGTCACCGCCAATTTTTGTGTAAAGTTCCAAATTTGATTTGTAATCACGAATTTATTCCTTAGTCGTCTCGTCTCGTCCCGCAGACGTTTGTCGTGCTTGCGCTGTCATATGGACCACGACCCGAGCGGCAGCGAGCGGCAGTCGAGCAAAGTCGGGACAAGTCGGGACGGGGACAGGGATAGGAATGGCGCGAATGCACTGCAAACTACGCAGACACCTGGTGTGAGGCGAGGAAGCCCACATCGCTACCAGTGGCGCCCTCCAGCACGACACTGCCACACCCCGCACAGGCCCTCCGCTGGACACCAGGGACAAGATGCGTCCTCCGCGTGTGTCGAAGGCTGCACGCGCCCAACGAATGACAGGAGGTGCAACGAGCAACAGTGCGTCTCACACACGCGGCGGTGCGCCCGCTAATTCGGCCGTCGGTCTGCTGGGACGCCGGGCGCGCCCCCCGCGCCGTCCGCGAGGAACTGGCTGTTGCAGAAGGAAGTGCTTTCGTCAAATGCGGCGGAAAACTAACATTTTGTGTGTTGGGAGAGAAGCCGAACGCGAATTCCGCCGTGCTCCTACCTTGCACGAGTGCCAACGGCCATACCATGATGAATACACCGGTTCTCGTCCGATCACCGAAGTTAAGCATCATTGGGCCCGGTTAGTACTTGGATGGGTGACCGCCTGGGAAACCCGGGTGCTGTTGGCTCCCTTCCTTTTCTTTTTGTTTTGTTATTATGTCGCTACCCCTGCCAGCCCAATTTTCAAACTGCCTTTCTGTTGTGACAAAGATGCTTCCTTAACCCTTTTAAACTACTGTAATGGTACGAAAATGCAGTAATTAACTCAGTTTGAGGGAGAATGTGCTAACCAAGTTTGCCAAGAAGACTTTGATAACGACAAAACAGTACGAATCGGCAGTTGATTTCTGAAATACGTCACCGCCAATTTTTGTGTAAAGTTCCAAATTTGATTTGTAATCACGAATTTATTCCTTAGTCGTCTCGTCTCGTCCCGCAGACGTTTGTCGTGCTTGCGCTGTCATATGGACCACGACCCGAGCGGCAGCGAGCGGCAGTCGAGCAAAGTCGGGACAAGTCGGGACGGGGACAGGGATAGGAATGGCGCGAATGCACTGCAAACTACGCAGACACCTGGTGTGAGGCGAGGAAGCCCACATCGCTACCAGTGGCGCCCTCCAGCACGACACTGCCACACCCCGCACAGGCCCTCCGCTGGACACCAGGGACAAGATGCGTCCTCCGCGTGTGTCGAAGGCTGCACGCGCCCAACGAATGACAGGAGGTGCAACGAGCAACAGTGCGTCTCACACACGCGGCGGTGCGCCCGCTAATTCGGCCGTCGGTCTGCTGGGACGCCGGGCGCGCCCCCCGCGCCGTCCGCGAGGAACTGGCTGTTGCAGAAGGAAGTGCTTTCGTCAAATGCGGCGGAAAACTAACATTTTGTGTGTTGGGAGAGAAGCCGAACGCGAATTCCGCCGTGCTCCTACCTTGCACGAGTGCCAACGGCCATACCATGATGAATACACCGGTTCTCGTCCGATCACCGAAGTTAAGCATCATTGGGCCCGGTTAGTACTTGGATGGGTGACCGCCTGGGAAACCCGGGTGCTGTTGGCTCCCTTCCTTTTCTTTTTGTTTTGTTATTATGTCGCTACCCCTGCCAGCCCAATTTTCAAACTGCCTTTCTGTTGTGACAAAGATGCTTCCTTAACCCTTTTAAACTACTGTAATGGTACGAAAATGCAGTAATTAACTCAGTTTGAGGGAGAATGTGCTAACCAAGTTTGCCAAGAAGACTTTGATAACGACAAAACAGTACGAATCGGCAGTTGATTTCTGAAATACGTCACCGCCAATTTTTGTGTAAAGTTCCAAATTTGATTTGTAATCACGAATTTATTCCTTAGTCGTCTCGTCTCGTCCCGCAGACGTTTGTCGTGCTTGCGCTGTCATATGGACCACGACCCGAGCGGCAGCGAGCGGCAGTCGAGCAAAGTCGGGACAAGTCGGGACGGGGACAGGGATAGGAATGGCGCGAATGCACTGCAAACTACGCAGACACCTGGTGTGAGGCGAGGAAGCCCACATCGCTACCAGTGGCGCCCTCCAGCACGACACTGCCACACCCCGCACAGGCCCTCCGCTGGACACCAGGGACAAGATGCGTCCTCTGCGTGTGTCGAAGGCTGCACGCGCCCAACGAATGACAGGAGGTGCAACGAGCAACAGTGCGTCTCACACACGCGGCGGTGCGCCCGCTAATTCGGCCGTCGGTCTGCTGGGACGCCGGGCGCGCCCCCCGCGCCGTCCGCGAGGAACTGGCTGTTGCAGAAGGAAGTGCTTTCGTCAAATGCGGCGGAAAACTAACATTTTGTGTGTTGGGAGAGAAGCCGAACGCGAATTCCGCCGTGCTCCTACCTTGCACGAGTGCCAACGGCCATACCATGATGAATACACCGGTTCTCGTCCGATCACCGAAGTTAAGCATCATTGGGCCCGGTTAGTACTTGGATGGGTGACCGCCTGGGAAACCCGGGTGCTGTTGGCTCCCTTCCTTTTCTTTTTGTTTTGTTATTATGTCGCTACCCCTGCCAGCCCAATTTTCAAACTGCCTTTCTGTTGTGACAAAGATGCTTCCTTAACCCTTTTAAACTACTGTAATGGTACGAAAATGCAGTAATTAACTCAGTTTGAGGGAGAATGTGCTAACCAAGTTTGCCAAGAAGACTTTGATAACGACAAAACAGTACGAATCGGCAGTTGATTTCTGAAATACGTCACCGCCAATTTTTGTGTAAAGTTCCAAATTTGATTTGTAATCACGAATTTATTCCTTAGTCGTCTCGTCTCGTCCCGCAGACGTTTGTCGTGCTTGCGCTGTCATATGGACCACGACCCGAGCGGCAGCGAGCGGCAGTCGAGCAAAGTCGGGACAAGTCGGGACGGGGACAGGGATAGGAATGGCGCGAATGCACTGCAAACTACGCAGACACCTGGTGTGAGGCGAGGAAGCCCACATCGCTACCAGTGGCGCCCTCCAGCACGACACTGCCACACCCCGCACAGGCCCTCCGCTGGACACCAGGGACAAGATGCGTCCTCCGCGTGTGTCGAAGGCTGCACGCGCCCAACGAATGACAGGAGGTGCAACGAGCAACAGTGCGTCTCACACACGCGGCGGTGCGCCCGCTAATTCGGCCGTCGGTCTGCTGGGACGCCGGGCGCGCCCCCCGCGCCGTCCGCGAGGAACTGGCTGTTGCAGAAGGAAGTGCTTTCGTCAAATGCGGCGGAAAACTAACATTTTGTGTGTTGGGAGAGAAGCCGAACGCGAATTCCGCCGTGCTCCTACCTTGCACGAGTGCCAACGGCCATACCATGATGAATACACCGGTTCTCGTCCGATCACCGAAGTTAAGCATCATTGGGCCCGGTTAGTACTTGGATGGGTGACCGCCTGGGAAACCCGGGTGCTGTTGGCTCCCTTCCTTTTCTTTTTGTTTTGTTATTATGTCGCTACCCCTGCCAGCCCAATTTTCAAACTGCCTTTCTGTTGTGACAAAGATGCTTCCTTAACCCTTTTAAACTACTGTAATGGTACGAAAATGCAGTAATTAACTCAGTTTGAGGGAGAATGTGCTAACCAAGTTTGCCAAGAAGACTTTGATAACGACAAAACAGTACGAATCGGCAGTTGATTTCTGAAATACGTCACCGCCAATTTTTGTGTAAAGTTCCAAATTTGATTTGTAATCACGAATTTATTCCTTAGTCGTCTCGTCTCGTCCCGCAGACGTTTGTCGTGCTTGCGCTGTCATATGGACCACGACCCGAGCGGCAGCGAGCGGCAGTCGAGCAAAGTCGGGACAAGTCGGGACGGGGACAGGGATAGGAATGGCGCGAATGCACTGCAAACTACGCAGACACCTGGTGTGAGGCGAGGAAGCCCACATCGCTACCAGTGGCGCCCTCCAGCACGACACTGCCACACCCCGCACAGGCCCTCCGCTGGACACCAGGGACAAGATGCGTCCTCCGCGTGTGTCGAAGGCTGCACGCGCCCAACGAATGACAGGAGGTGCAACGAGCAACAGTGCGTCTCACACACGCGGCGGTGCGCCCGCTAATTCGGCCGTCGGTCTGCTGGGACGCCGGGCGCGCCCCCCGCGCCGTCCGCGAGGAACTGGCTGTTGCAGAAGGAAGTGCTTTCGTCAAATGCGGCGGAAAACTAACATTTTGTGTGTTGGGAGAGAAGCCGAACGCGAATTCCGCCGTGCTCCTACCTTGCACGAGTGCCAACGGCCATACCATGATGAATACACCGGTTCTCGTCCGATCACCGAAGTTAAGCATCATTGGGCCCGGTTAGTACTTGGATGGGTGACCGCCTGGGAAACCCGGGTGCTGTTGGCTCCCTTCCTTTTCTTTTTGTTTTGTTATTATGTCGCTACCCCTGCCAGCCCAATTTTCAAACTGCCTTTCTGTTGTGACAAAGATGCTTCCTTAACCCTTTTAAACTACTGTAATGGTACGAAAATGCAGTAATTAACTCAGTTTGAGGGAGAATGTGCTAACCAAGTTTGCCAAGAAGACTTTGATAACGACAAAACAGTACGAATCGGCAGTTGATTTCTGAAATACGTCACCGCCAATTTTTGTGTAAAGTTCCAAATTTGATTTGTAATCACGAATTTATTCCTTAGTCGTCTCGTCTCGTCCCGCAGACGTTTGTCGTGCTTGCGCTGTCATATGGACCACGACCCGAGCGGCAGCGAGCGGCAGTCGAGCAAAGTCGGGACAAGTCGGGACGGGGACAGGGATAGGAATGGCGCGAATGCACTGCAAACTACGCAGACACCTGGTGTGAGGCGAGGAAGCCCACATCGCTACCAGTGGCGCCCTCCAGCACGACACTGCCACACCCCGCACAGGCCCTCCGCTGGACACCAGGGACAAGATGCGTCCTCCGCGTGTGTCGAAGGCTGCACGCGCCCAACGAATGACAGGAGGTGCAACGAGCAACAGTGCGTCTCACACACGCGGCGGTGCGCCCGCTAATTCGGCCGTCGGTCTGCTGGGACGCCGGGCGCGCCCCCCGCGCCGTCCGCGAGGAACTGGCTGTTGCAGAAGGAAGTGCTTTCGTCAAATGCGGCGGAAAACTAACATTTTGTGTGTTGGGAGAGAAGCCGAACGCGAATTCCGCCGTGCTCCTACCTTGCACGAGTGCCAACGGCCATACCATGATGAATACACCGGTTCTCGTCCGATCACCGAAGTTAAGCATCATTGGGCCCGGTTAGTACTTGGATGGGTGACCGCCTGGGAAACCCGGGTGCTGTTGGCTCCCTTCCTTTTCTTTTTGTTTTGTTATTATGTCGCTACCCCTGCCAGCCCAATTTTCAAACTGCCTTTCTGTTGTGACAAAGATGCTTCCTTAACCCTTTTAAACTACTGTAATGGTACGAAAATGCAGTAATTAACTCAGTTTGAGGGAGAATGTGCTAACCAAGTTTGCCAAGAAGACTTTGATAACGACAAAACAGTACGAATCGGCAGTTGATTTCTGAAATACGTCACCGCCAATTTTTGTGTAAAGTTCCAAATTTGATTTGTAATCACGAATTTATTCCTTAGTCGTCTCGTCTCGTCCCGCAGACGTTTGTCGTGCTTGCGCTGTCATATGGACCACGACCCGAGCGGCAGCGAGCGGCAGTCGAGCAAAGTCGGGACAAGTCGGGACGGGGACAGGGATAGGAATGGCGCGAATGCACTGCAAACTACGCAGACACCTGGTGTGAGGCGAGGAAGCCCACATCGCTACCAGTGGCGCCCTCCAGCACGACACTGCCACACCCCGCACAGGCCCTCCGCTGGACACCAGGGACAAGATGCGTCCTCTGCGTGTGTCGAAGGCTGCACGCGCCCAACGAATGACAGGAGGTGCAACGAGCAACAGTGCGTCTCACACACGCGGCGGTGCGCCCGCTAATTCGGCCGTCGGTCTGCTGGGACGCCGGGCGCGCCCCCCGCGCCGTCCGCGAGGAACTGGCTGTTGCAGAAGGAAGTGCTTTCGTCAAATGCGGCGGAAAACTAACATTTTGTGTGTTGGGAGAGAAGCCGAACGCGAATTCCGCCGTGCTCCTACCTTGCACGAGTGCCAACGGCCATACCATGATGAATACACCGGTTCTCGTCCGATCACCGAAGTTAAGCATCATTGGGCCCGGTTAGTACTTGGATGGGTGACCGCCTGGGAAACCCGGGTGCTGTTGGCTCCCTTCCTTTTCTTTTTGTTTTGTTATTATGTCGCTACCCCTGCCAGCCCAATTTTCAAACTGCCTTTCTGTTGTGACAAAGATGCTTCCTTAACCCTTTTAAACTACTGTAATGGTACGAAAATGCAGTAATTAACTCAGTTTGAGGGAGAATGTGCTAACCAAGTTTGCCAAGAAGACTTTGATAACGACAAAACAGTACGAATCGGCAGTTGATTTCTGAAATACGTCACCGCCAATTTTTGTGTAAAGTTCCAAATTTGATTTGTAATCACGAATTTATTCCTTAGTCGTCTCGTCTCGTCCCGCAGACGTTTGTCGTGCTTGCGCTGTCATATGGACCACGACCCGAGCGGCAGCGAGCGGCAGTCGAGCAAAGTCGGGACAAGTCGGGACGGGGACAGGGATAGGAATGGCGCGAATGCACTGCAAACTACGCAGACACCTGGTGTGAGGCGAGGAAGCCCACATCGCTACCAGTGGCGCCCTCCAGCACGACACTGCCACACCCCGCACAGGCCCTCCGCTGGACACCAGGGACAAGATGCGTCCTCCGCGTGTGTCGAAGGCTGCACGCGCCCAACGAATGACAGGAGGTGCAACGAGCAACAGTGCGTCTCACACACGCGGCGGTGCGCCCGCTAATTCGGCCGTCGGTCTGCTGGGACGCCGGGCGCGCCCCCCGCGCCGTCCGCGAGGAACTGGCTGTTGCAGAAGGAAGTGCTTTCGTCAAATGCGGCGGAAAACTAACATTTTGTGTGTTGGGAGAGAAGCCGAACGCGAATTCCGCCGTGCTCCTACCTTGCACGAGTGCCAACGGCCATACCATGATGAATACACCGGTTCTCGTCCGATCACCGAAGTTAAGCATCATTGGGCCCGGTTAGTACTTGGATGGGTGACCGCCTGGGAAACCCGGGTGCTGTTGGCTCCCTTCCTTTTCTTTTTGTTTTGTTATTATGTCGCTACCCCTGCCAGCCCAATTTTCAAACTGCCTTTCTGTTGTGACAAAGATGCTTCCTTAACCCTTTTAAACTACTGTAATGGTACGAAAATGCAGTAATTAACTCAGTTTGAGGGAGAATGTGCTAACCAAGTTTGCCAAGAAGACTTTGATAACGACAAAACAGTACGAATCGGCAGTTGATTTCTGAAATACGTCACCGCCAATTTTTGTGTAAAGTTCCAAATTTGATTTGTAATCACGAATTTATTCCTTAGTCGTCTCGTCTCGTCCCGCAGACGTTTGTCGTGCTTGCGCTGTCATATGGACCACGACCCGAGCGGCAGCGAGCGGCAGTCGAGCAAAGTCGGGACAAGTCGGGACGGGGACAGGGATAGGAATGGCGCGAATGCACTGCAAACTACGCAGACACCTGGTGTGAGGCGAGGAAGCCCACATCGCTACCAGTGGCGCCCTCCAGCACGACACTGCCACACCCCGCACAGGCCCTCCGCTGGACACCAGGGACAAGATGCGTCCTCCGCGTGTGTCGAAGGCTGCACGCGCCCAACGAATGACAGGAGGTGCAACGAGCAACAGTGCGTCTCACACACGCGGCGGTGCGCCCGCTAATTCGGCCGTCGGTCTGCTGGGACGCCGGGCGCGCCCCCCGCGCCGTCCGCGAGGAACTGGCTGTTGCAGAAGGAAGTGCTTTCGTCAAATGCGGCGGAAAACTAACATTTTGTGTGTTGGGAGAGAAGCCGAACGCGAATTCCGCCGTGCTCCTACCTTGCACGAGTGCCAACGGCCATACCATGATGAATACACCGGTTCTCGTCCGATCACCGAAGTTAAGCATCATTGGGCCCGGTTAGTACTTGGATGGGTGACCGCCTGGGAAACCCGGGTGCTGTTGGCTCCCTTCCTTTTCTTTTTGTTTTGTTATTATGTCGCTACCCCTGCCAGCCCAATTTTCAAACTGCCTTTCTGTTGTGACAAAGATGCTTCCTTAACCCTTTTAAACTACTGTAATGGTACGAAAATGCAGTAATTAACTCAGTTTGAGGGAGAATGTGCTAACCAAGTTTGCCAAGAAGACTTTGATAACGACAAAACAGTACGAATCGGCAGTTGATTTCTGAAATACGTCACCGCCAATTTTTGTGTAAAGTTCCAAATTTGATTTGTAATCACGAATTTATTCCTTAGTCGTCTCGTCTCGTCCCGCAGACGTTTGTCGTGCTTGCGCTGTCATATGGACCACGACCCGAGCGGCAGCGAGCGGCAGTCGAGCAAAGTCGGGACAAGTCGGGACGGGGACAGGGATAGGAATGGCGCGAATGCACTGCAAACTACGCAGACACCTGGTGTGAGGCGAGGAAGCCCACATCGCTACCAGTGGCGCCCTCCAGCACGACACTGCCACACCCCGCACAGGCCCTCCGCTGGACACCAGGGACAAGATGCGTCCTCTGCGTGTGTCGAAGGCTGCACGCGCCCAACGAATGACAGGAGGTGCAACGAGCAACAGTGCGTCTCACACACGCGGCGGTGCGCCCGCTAATTCGGCCGTCGGTCTGCTGGGACGCCGGGCGCGCCCCCCGCGCCGTCCGCGAGGAACTGGCTGTTGCAGAAGGAAGTGCTTTCGTCAAATGCGGCGGAAAACTAACATTTTGTGTGTTGGGAGAGAAGCCGAACGCGAATTCCGCCGTGCTCCTACCTTGCACGAGTGCCAACGGCCATACCATGATGAATACACCGGTTCTCGTCCGATCACCGAAGTTAAGCATCATTGGGCCCGGTTAGTACTTGGATGGGTGACCGCCTGGGAAACCCGGGTGCTGTTGGCTCCCTTCCTTTTCTTTTTGTTTTGTTATTATGTCGCTACCCCTGCCAGCCCAATTTTCAAACTGCCTTTCTGTTGTGACAAAGATGCTTCCTTAACCCTTTTAAACTACTGTAATGGTACGAAAATGCAGTAATTAACTCAGTTTGAGGGAGAATGTGCTAACCAAGTTTGCCAAGAAGACTTTGATAACGACAAAACAGTACGAATCGGCAGTTGATTTCTGAAATACGTCACCGCCAATTTTTGTGTAAAGTTCCAAATTTGATTTGTAATCACGAATTTATTCCTTAGTCGTCTCGTCTCGTCCCGCAGACGTTTGTCGTGCTTGCGCTGTCATATGGACCACGACCCGAGCGGCAGCGAGCGGCAGTCGAGCAAAGTCGGGACAAGTCGGGACGGGGACAGGGATAGGAATGGCGCGAATGCACTGCAAACTACGCAGACACCTGGTGTGAGGCGAGGAAGCCCACATCGCTACCAGTGGCGCCCTCCAGCACGACACTGCCACACCCCGCACAGGCCCTCCGCTGGACACCAGGGACAAGATGCGTCCTCCGCGTGTGTCGAAGGCTGCACGCGCCCAACGAATGACAGGAGGTGCAACGAGCAACAGTGCGTCTCACACACGCGGCGGTGCGCCCGCTAATTCGGCCGTCGGTCTGCTGGGACGCCGGGCGCGCCCCCCGCGCCGTCCGCGAGGAACTGGCTGTTGCAGAAGGAAGTGCTTTCGTCAAATGCGGCGGAAAACTAACATTTTGTGTGTTGGGAGAGAAGCCGAACGCGAATTCCGCCGTGCTCCTACCTTGCACGAGTGCCAACGGCCATACCATGATGAATACACCGGTTCTCGTCCGATCACCGAAGTTAAGCATCATTGGGCCCGGTTAGTACTTGGATGGGTGACCGCCTGGGAAACCCGGGTGCTGTTGGCTCCCTTCCTTTTCTTTTTGTTTTGTTATTATGTCGCTACCCCTGCCAGCCCAATTTTCAAACTGCCTTTCTGTTGTGACAAAGATGCTTCCTTAACCCTTTTAAACTACTGTAATGGTACGAAAATGCAGTAATTAACTCAGTTTGAGGGAGAATGTGCTAACCAAGTTTGCCAAGAAGACTTTGATAACGACAAAACAGTACGAATCGGCAGTTGATTTCTGAAATACGTCACCGCCAATTTTTGTGTAAAGTTCCAAATTTGATTTGTAATCACGAATTTATTCCTTAGTCGTCTCGTCTCGTCCCGCAGACGTTTGTCGTGCTTGCGCTGTCATATGGACCACGACCCGAGCGGCAGCGAGCGGCAGTCGAGCAAAGTCGGGACAAGTCGGGACGGGGACAGGGATAGGAATGGCGCGAATGCACTGCAAACTACGCAGACACCTGGTGTGAGGCGAGGAAGCCCACATCGCTACCAGTGGCGCCCTCCAGCACGACACTGCCACACCCCGCACAGGCCCTCCGCTGGACACCAGGGACAAGATGCGTCCTCCGCGTGTGTCGAAGGCTGCACGCGCCCAACGAATGACAGGAGGTGCAACGAGCAACAGTGCGTCTCACACACGCGGCGGTGCGCCCGCTAATTCGGCCGTCGGTCTGCTGGGACGCCGGGCGCGCCCCCCGCGCCGTCCGCGAGGAACTGGCTGTTGCAGAAGGAAGTGCTTTCGTCAAATGCGGCGGAAAACTAACATTTTGTGTGTTGGGAGAGAAGCCGAACGCGAATTCCGCCGTGCTCCTACCTTGCACGAGTGCCAACGGCCATACCATGATGAATACACCGGTTCTCGTCCGATCACCGAAGTTAAGCATCATTGGGCCCGGTTAGTACTTGGATGGGTGACCGCCTGGGAAACCCGGGTGCTGTTGGCTCCCTTCCTTTTCTTTTTGTTTTGTTATTATGTCGCTACCCCTGCCAGCCCAATTTTCAAACTGCCTTTCTGTTGTGACAAAGATGCTTCCTTAACCCTTTTAAACTACTGTAATGGTACGAAAATGCAGTAATTAACTCAGTTTGAGGGAGAATGTGCTAACCAAGTTTGCCAAGAAGACTTTGATAACGACAAAACAGTACGAATCGGCAGTTGATTTCTGAAATACGTCACCGCCAATTTTTGTGTAAAGTTCCAAATTTGATTTGTAATCACGAATTTATTCCTTAGTCGTCTCGTCTCGTCCCGCAGACGTTTGTCGTGCTTGCGCTGTCATATGGACCACGACCCGAGCGGCAGCGAGCGGCAGTCGAGCAAAGTCGGGACAAGTCGGGACGGGGACAGGGATAGGAATGGCGCGAATGCACTGCAAACTACGCAGACACCTGGTGTGAGGCGAGGAAGCCCACATCGCTACCAGTGGCGCCCTCCAGCACGACACTGCCACACCCCGCACAGGCCCTCCGCTGGACACCAGGGACAAGATGCGTCCTCCGCGTGTGTCGAAGGCTGCACGCGCCCAACGAATGACAGGAGGTGCAACGAGCAACAGTGCGTCTCACACACGCGGCGGTGCGCCCGCTAATTCGGCCGTCGGTCTGCTGGGACGCCGGGCGCGCCCCCCGCGCCGTCCGCGAGGAACTGGCTGTTGCAGAAGGAAGTGCTTTCGTCAAATGCGGCGGAAAACTAACATTTTGTGTGTTGGGAGAGAAGCCGAACGCGAATTCCGCCGTGCTCCTACCTTGCACGAGTGCCAACGGCCATACCATGATGAATACACCGGTTCTCGTCCGATCACCGAAGTTAAGCATCATTGGGCCCGGTTAGTACTTGGATGGGTGACCGCCTGGGAAACCCGGGTGCTGTTGGCTCCCTTCCTTTTCTTTTTGTTTTGTTATTATGTCGCTACCCCTGCCAGCCCAATTTTCAAACTGCCTTTCTGTTGTGACAAAGATGCTTCCTTAACCCTTTTAAACTACTGTAATGGTACGAAAATGCAGTAATTAACTCAGTTTGAGGGAGAATGTGCTAACCAAGTTTGCCAAGAAGACTTTGATAACGACAACAACAGTACGAATCGGCAGTGATTTCTGAAATACGTCACCGCCCAATTTTTGTGTAAAGTTCCAAATTTGATTTGTAATCACGAATTTATTCCTTAGTCGTCTCGTCTCGTCCCGCAGACGTTTGTCGTGCTTGCGCTGTCATATGGACCACGACCCGAGCGGCAGCGAGCGGCAGTCGAGCAAAGTCGGGGACAAGTCGGGACGGGGACAGGGATAGGAATGGCGCGAATGCACTGCAAACTACGCAGACACCTGGTGTGAGGCGAGGAAGCCCACATCGCTACCAGTGGCGCCCTCCAGCACGACACTGCCACACCCCCGCCCACAGGCCCTCCGCTGGACACCAGGGACAAGATGCGTCCTCCGCGTGTGTCGAAGGCTTGCACGCGCCCAACGAATGACAGGAGGTGCAACGAGCAACAGTGCGTCTCACCACACGCGGCGGTGCGCCCGCTAATTCGGCCCGTCGGTCTGCTGGGGACGCCGGGCGCGCCCCCCGCGCCGTCCGCGAGGAACTGGCTGTTGCAGAAGGAAGTGCTTTCGTCAAATGCGGCGGAAAACTAACATTTTGTGTGTTGGGAGAGAAGCCGAACGCGAATTCCGCCGTGCTCCTACCTTGCACGAGTGCCAACGGCCATACCATGATGAATACAACCGGTTCTCGTCCGATCACCGAAGTTAAGCATCATTGGGCCCGGTTAGTACTTGGATGGGGTGACCGCCTGGGAAACCCGGGTGCTGTTGGCTCCCTTGCCTTTTCTTTTTGTTTTGTTATTATGTCGCTACCCCTGCCAGCCCAATTTTCAAACTGCCTTTCTGTTGTGACAAAGATGCTTCCTTAACCCTTTTAAACCTACTGTAATGGTACAGAAAATGCAGTAATTAACTCAGTTTGAGGGAGAATGTGCTAACCAAGTTTGCCAAGAAGACTTTGATAACGACAAAAACAGTACGAATCGGCAGTTGATTTCTGAAATACCGTCACCGCCAATTTTTGTGTAAAGTTCCAAATTTGATTTGTACATCACGAATTTATTCCTTAGTCGTCTCGTCTCGTCCCGCAGACGTTTGTCGTGCTTGCGCTGTCATATGGACCACCGACCCGAGCGGCAGCGAGCGGCAGTCGAGCAAAGTCGGGACAAGTCGGGACGGGGACAGGGATAGGAATGGCGCGAATGCACTGCAAACTACGCAGACACCTGGTGTGAGGCGAGGAAGCCCACATCGCTACCAGTGGCGCCCTCCAGCACGACACTGCCACACCCCGCACAGGCCCTCCGCTGGACACCAGGGACAAGATGCGTCCTCTGCGTGTGTCGAAGGCTGCACGCGCCCCAACGAATGACAGGAGGTGCAACGAGCAACAGTGCGTCTCACACACGCGGCGGTGCGCCCCGCTAATTCGGCCGTCGGTCTTGCTGGGACGCCGGGCGCGCCCCCCGCGCCGTCCGCGAGGAACTGGCTGTTGCAGAAGGAAGTGCTTTCGTCAAATGCGGCGGAAAACTAACATTTTGTGTGTTGGGAGAGAAGGCCGAACGCGAATTCCGCCGTGCTCCTACCTTGCACGAGTGCCAACGGCCATACCATGATGAATACACCGGTTCTCGTCCGATCACCGAAGTTAAGCATCATTGGGCCCGGTTAGTACTTGGATGGGTGACCGCCCTGGGAAACCCGGGTGCTGTTGGCTCCCTTCCTTTTCTTTTTGTTTTGTTATTATGTCGCTACCCCCTGCCAGCCCAATTTTCAAACTGCCTTTCTGTTGTGACAAAGATGCTTCCTTAACCCTTTTAAACTACTGTAATGGTACGAAAATGCAGTAATTAACTCAGTTTGAGGGAGAATGTGCTAACCAAGTTTGCCAGAAGACTTTGATACCCGACAAAACAGTACGAATCGGCAGTTGATTTCTGAAATACGTCACCGCCAATTTTTCGTGTAAAGTTCCAAATTTGATTTGTAATCACGAATTTATTCCTTAGTCGTCTCGTCTCGTCCCGCAGACGTTTGTCGTGCTTGCCGCTGTCATATGGACCACGACCCGAGCGGCAGCGAGCGGCAGTCGAGCAAAGTCGGGACAAGTCGGGACGGGGGACAGGGATAGGAATGGCGCGAATGCACTGCAAACTACGCAGACACCTGGTGTGAGGCGAGGAAGCCCACATCGCTACCAGTGGCGCCCTCCAGCACGACACTGCCACACCCCCGCACAGGCCCTCCGCTGGACACCAGGGACAAGATGCGTCCTCCGCGTGTGTCGAAGGCTGCACGCGCCCAACGAATGACAGGAGGTGCAACGAGCAACAGTGCGTCTCACATCACGCGGCGGTGCGCCCGCTAATTCGGCCGTCGGTCTGCTGGGGACGCCGGGCGCGCCCCCCGCGCCGTCCCGCGAGGAACTGGCTGTTGCAGAAGGAAGTGCTTTCGTCAAATGCGGCGGAAAACTAACATTTTGTGTGTTGGGAGAGAAGCCGAACGCGAATTCCGCCGTGCTCCTACCTTGCACGAGTGCCAACGGGCCATACCATGATGAATACACCGGTTCTCGTCCGATCACCGAAGTTAAGCATCATTGGGCCCGGTTAGTATGCTGTTGGCTCCCTTCCTTTTCTTTTTGTTTTGTTATTATGTCGCTACCCCTGCCAGCCCAATTTTCAAACTGCCTTTCTGTTGTGACAAAGATGCTTCCTTAACCCTTTTAAACTACTGTAATGGTACGAAAATGCAGTAATTAACTCAGTTTGAGGGAGAATGTGCTAACCAAGTTTGCCAAGAAGACTTTGATAACGACAAAACAGTACGAATCGGCAGTTGATTTCTGAAATACGTCACCGCCAATTTTTGTGTAAAGTTCCAAATTTGATTTGTAATCACGAATTTATTCCTTAGTCGTCTCGTCTCGTCCCGCAGACGTTTGTCGTGCTTGCGCTGTCATATGGACCACGACCCGAGCGGCAGCGAGCGGCAGTCGAGCAAAGTCGGGACAAGTCGGGACGGGGACAGGGATAGGAATGGCGCGAATGCACTGCAAACTACGCAGACACCTGGTGTGAGGCGAGGAAGCCCACATCGCTACCAGTGGCGCCCTCCAGCACGACACTGCCACACCCCGCACAGGCCCTCCGCTGGACACCAGGGACAAGATGCGTCCTCCGCGTGTGTCGAAGGCTGCACGCGCCCAACGAATGACAGGAGGTGCAACGAGCAACAGTGCGTCTCACACACGCGGCGGTGCGCCCGCTAATTCGGCCGTCGGTCTGCTGGGACGCCGGGCGCGCCCCCCGCGCCGTCCGCGAGGAACTGGCTGTTGCAGAAGGAAGTGCTTTCGTCAAATGCGGCGGAAAACTAACATTTTGTGTGTTGGGAGAGAAGCCGAACGCGAATTCCGCCGTGCTCCTACCTTGCACGAGTGCCAACGGCCATACCATGATGAATACACCGGTTCTCGTCCGATCACCGAAGTTAAGCATCATTGGGCCCGGTTAGTACTTGGATGGGTGACCGCCTGGGAAACCCGGGTGCTGTTGGCTCCCTTCCTTTTCTTTTTGTTTTGTTATTATGTCGCTACCCCTGCCAGCCCAATTTTCAAACTGCCTTTCTGTTGTGACAAAGATGCTTCCTTAACCCTTTTAAACTACTGTAATGGTACGAAAATGCAGTAATTAACTCAGTTTGAGGGAGAATGTGCTAACCAAGTTTGCCAAGAAGACTTTGATAACGACAAAACAGTACGAATCGGCAGTTGATTTCTGAAATACGTCACCGCCAATTTTTGTGTAAAGTTCCAAATTTGATTTGTAATCACGAATTTATTCCTTAGTCGTCTCGTCTCGTCCCGCAGACGTTTGTCGTGCTTGCGCTGTCATATGGACCACGACCCGAGCGGCAGCGAGCGGCAGTCGAGCAAAGTCGGGACAAGTCGGGACGGGGACAGGGATAGGAATGGCGCGAATGCACTGCAAACTACGCAGACACCTGGTGTGAGGCGAGGAAGCCCACATCGCTACCAGTGGCGCCCTCCAGCACGACACTGCCACACCCCGCACAGGCCCTCCGCTGGACACCAGGGACAAGATGCGTCCTCCGCGTGTGTCGAAGGCTGCACGCGCCCAACGAATGACAGGAGGTGCAACGAGCAACAGTGCGTCTCACACACGCGGCGGTGCGCCCGCTAATTCGGCCGTCGGTCTGCTGGGACGCCGGGCGCGCCCCCCGCGCCGTCCGCGAGGAACTGGCTGTTGCAGAAGGAAGTGCTTTCGTCAAATGCGGCGGAAAACTAACATTTTGTGTGTTGGGAGAGAAGCCGAACGCGAATTCCGCCGTGCTCCTACCTTGCACGAGTGCCAACGGCCATACCATGATGAATACACCGGTTCTCGTCCGATCACCGAAGTTAAGCATCATTGGGCCCGGTTAGTACTTGGATGGGTGACCGCCTGGGAAACCCGGGTGCTGTTGGCTCCCTTCCTTTTCTTTTTGTTTTGTTATTATGTCGCTACCCCTGCCAGCCCAATTTTCAAACTGCCTTTCTGTTGTGACAAAGATGCTTCCTTAACCCTTTTAAACTACTGTAATGGTACGAAAATGCAGTAATTAACTCAGTTTGAGGGAGAATGTGCTAACCAAGTTTGCCAAGAAGACTTTGATAACGACAAAACAGTACGAATCGGCAGTTGATTTCTGAAATACGTCACCGCCAATTTTTGTGTAAAGTTCCAAATTTGATTTGTAATCACGAATTTATTCCTTAGTCGTCTCGTCTCGTCCCGCAGACGTTTGTCGTGCTTGCGCTGTCATATGGACCACGACCCGAGCGGCAGCGAGCGGCAGTCGAGCAAAGTCGGGACAAGTCGGGACGGGGACAGGGATAGGAATGGCGCGAATGCACTGCAAACTACGCAGACACCTGGTGTGAGGCGAGGAAGCCCACATCGCTACCAGTGGCGCCCTCCAGCACGACACTGCCACACCCCGCACAGGCCCTCCGCTGGACACCAGGGACAAGATGCGTCCTCTGCGTGTGTCGAAGGCTGCACGCGCCCAACGAATGACAGGAGGTGCAACGAGCAACAGTGCGTCTCACACACGCGGCGGTGCGCCCGCTAATTCGGCCGTCGGTCTGCTGGGACGCCGGGCGCGCCCCCCGCGCCGTCCGCGAGGAACTGGCTGTTGCAGAAGGAAGTGCTTTCGTCAAATGCGGCGGAAAACTAACATTTTGTGTGTTGGGAGAGAAGCCGAACGCGAATTCCGCCGTGCTCCTACCTTGCACGAGTGCCAACGGCCATACCATGATGAATACACCGGTTCTCGTCCGATCACCGAAGTTAAGCATCATTGGGCCCGGTTAGTACTTGGATGGGTGACCGCCTGGGAAACCCGGGTGCTGTTGGCTCCCTTCCTTTTCTTTTTGTTTTGTTATTATGTCGCTACCCCTGCCAGCCCAATTTTCAAACTGCCTTTCTGTTGTGACAAAGATGCTTCCTTAACCCTTTTAAACTACTGTAATGGTACGAAAATGCAGTAATTAACTCAGTTTGAGGGAGAATGTGCTAACCAAGTTTGCCAAGAAGACTTTGATAACGACAAAACAGTACGAATCGGCAGTTGATTTCTGAAATACGTCACCGCCAATTTTTGTGTAAAGTTCCAAATTTGATTTGTAATCACGAATTTATTCCTTAGTCGTCTCGTCTCGTCCCGCAGACGTTTGTCGTGCTTGCGCTGTCATATGGACCACGACCCGAGCGGCAGCGAGCGGCAGTCGAGCAAAGTCGGGACAAGTCGGGACGGGGACAGGGATAGGAATGGCGCGAATGCACTGCAAACTACGCAGACACCTGGTGTGAGGCGAGGAAGCCCACATCGCTACCAGTGGCGCCCTCCAGCACGACACTGCCACACCCCGCACAGGCCCTCCGCTGGACACCAGGGACAAGATGCGTCCTCCGCGTGTGTCGAAGGCTGCACGCGCCCAACGAATGACAGGAGGTGCAACGAGCAACAGTGCGTCTCACACACGCGGCGGTGCGCCCGCTAATTCGGCCGTCGGTCTGCTGGGACGCCGGGCGCGCCCCCCGCGCCGTCCGCGAGGAACTGGCTGTTGCAGAAGGAAGTGCTTTCGTCAAATGCGGCGGAAAACTAACATTTTGTGTGTTGGGAGAGAAGCCGAACGCGAATTCCGCCGTGCTCCTACCTTGCACGAGTGCCAACGGCCATACCATGATGAATACACCGGTTCTCGTCCGATCACCGAAGTTAAGCATCATTGGGCCCGGTTAGTACTTGGATGGGTGACCGCCTGGGAAACCCGGGTGCTGTTGGCTCCCTTCCTTTTCTTTTTGTTTTGTTATTATGTCGCTACCCCTGCCAGCCCAATTTTCAAACTGCCTTTCTGTTGTGACAAAGATGCTTCCTTAACCCTTTTAAACTACTGTAATGGTACGAAAATGCAGTAATTAACTCAGTTTGAGGGAGAATGTGCTAACCAAGTTTGCCAAGAAGACTTTGATAACGACAAAACAGTACGAATCGGCAGTTGATTTCTGAAATACGTCACCGCCAATTTTTGTGTAAAGTTCCAAATTTGATTTGTAATCACGAATTTATTCCTTAGTCGTCTCGTCTCGTCCCGCAGACGTTTGTCGTGCTTGCGCTGTCATATGGACCACGACCCGAGCGGCAGCGAGCGGCAGTCGAGCAAAGTCGGGACAAGTCGGGACGGGGACAGGGATAGGAATGGCGCGAATGCACTGCAAACTACGCAGACACCTGGTGTGAGGCGAGGAAGCCCACATCGCTACCAGTGGCGCCCTCCAGCACGACACTGCCACACCCCGCACAGGCCCTCCGCTGGACACCAGGGACAAGATGCGTCCTCCGCGTGTGTCGAAGGCTGCACGCGCCCAACGAATGACAGGAGGTGCAACGAGCAACAGTGCGTCTCACACACGCGGCGGTGCGCCCGCTAATTCGGCCGTCGGTCTGCTGGGACGCCGGGCGCGCCCCCCGCGCCGTCCGCGAGGAACTGGCTGTTGCAGAAGGAAGTGCTTTCGTCAAATGCGGCGGAAAACTAACATTTTGTGTGTTGGGAGAGAAGCCGAACGCGAATTCCGCCGTGCTCCTACCTTGCACGAGTGCCAACGGCCATACCATGATGAATACACCGGTTCTCGTCCGATCACCGAAGTTAAGCATCATTGGGCCCGGTTAGTACTTGGATGGGTGACCGCCTGGGAAACCCGGGTGCTGTTGGCTCCCTTCCTTTTCTTTTTGTTTTGTTATTATGTCGCTACCCCTGCCAGCCCAATTTTCAAACTGCCTTTCTGTTGTGACAAAGATGCTTCCTTAACCCTTTTAAACTACTGTAATGGTACGAAAATGCAGTAATTAACTCAGTTTGAGGGAGAATGTGCTAACCAAGTTTGCCAAGAAGACTTTGATAACGACAAAACAGTACGAATCGGCAGTTGATTTCTGAAATACGTCACCGCCAATTTTTGTGTAAAGTTCCAAATTTGATTTGTAATCACGAATTTATTCCTTAGTCGTCTCGTCTCGTCCCGCAGACGTTTGTCGTGCTTGCGCTGTCATATGGACCACGACCCGAGCGGCAGCGAGCGGCAGTCGAGCAAAGTCGGGACAAGTCGGGACGGGGACAGGGATAGGAATGGCGCGAATGCACTGCAAACTACGCAGACACCTGGTGTGAGGCGAGGAAGCCCACATCGCTACCAGTGGCGCCCTCCAGCACGACACTGCCACACCCCGCACAGGCCCTCCGCTGGACACCAGGGACAAGATGCGTCCTCCGCGTGTGTCGAAGGCTGCACGCGCCCAACGAATGACAGGAGGTGCAACGAGCAACAGTGCGTCTCACACACGCGGCGGTGCGCCCGCTAATTCGGCCGTCGGTCTGCTGGGACGCCGGGCGCGCCCCCCGCGCCGTCCGCGAGGAACTGGCTGTTGCAGAAGGAAGTGCTTTCGTCAAATGCGGCGGAAAACTAACATTTTGTGTGTTGGGAGAGAAGCCGAACGCGAATTCCGCCGTGCTCCTACCTTGCACGAGTGCCAACGGCCATACCATGATGAATACACCGGTTCTCGTCCGATCACCGAAGTTAAGCATCATTGGGCCCGGTTAGTACTTGGATGGGTGACCGCCTGGGAAACCCGGGTGCTGTTGGCTCCCTTCCTTTTCTTTTTGTTTTGTTATTATGTCGCTACCCCTGCCAGCCCAATTTTCAAACTGCCTTTCTGTTGTGACAAAGATGCTTCCTTAACCCTTTTAAACTACTGTAATGGTACGAAAATGCAGTAATTAACTCAGTTTGAGGGAGAATGTGCTAACCAAGTTTGCCAAGAAGACTTTGATAACGACAAAACAGTACGAATCGGCAGTTGATTTCTGAAATACGTCACCGCCAATTTTTG